>NC_057396.1:66468182-66740003 GCF_019320065.1 Cervus canadensis | reverse complement strand
ATTACACGCCAGTCAGAAATGCTGCTATCCAAAAATACAAGACAATAAATGCTGGAAGGGTGTGGAGAAAAGGGAAACCCTCTACACTGTTGGTTGGGAATGCAAACTTAGTACAGCCATATGAAAAACATTGGGAGATTCCTTAAAAAAACTGGGAAAATAGAACTGCCCCATATGACCCAGCCAATCCCACTCGGATACACACTGAGAAACCAGATCTGAAAGAGACACATGCACCCCAATGCATCGCAGCACTTTTATAATAGCCAGGACATGAAAAGCCAACCTAGATTGCCCATCAGCAGAGAATGATAAGAAGCTGTAGTACATATACACCATGGAATATTATTCAGCCGTCAAAAAGAATTCATTTGAATCAGTTCTAATGAGATGGATGAAACTGGAGCCCATTATACAGAGTGAAGTGAGCCAGAAAGATAAAGAACATTACAGCATACTAACACATATATATGGAATTTAGAAAGATGGTAACGATAACCCTATATGCAAAACAGAAAAAGAGACACAGAAATACAGAACAGACTTTTGAACTCTGTGGGAGAAGGTGAGGGTGGAATGTTGCAAAAGAACAGCATGTATACTATCTATGGTGAAACAGATCACCAGCCCAGGTGGGATGCATGAGACAAGTGCTCAGGCCTGGTGCACTGTGAAGACCCAGAGGAATCGGGTGGAGAGGGAGGTGGGAGGGGGGATCGGGATGGGGAATAAGTGTAAATCTATGGCTGATTCATATCAATGTATGACAAAACCCACTGAAATGTTGTGAAGCAATTAGCCTCCAACTAATAAAAAAATTAAAAAAAAACAAAAAAAACTAACAAGGGTTCTAGAAGGAAAAGAAATTCAATGGGGAGAGTTTCGCAGACGATACCTTTACGGTGTAATATAGTTTTCCAGTCTGTGTTGAAGATGATTTTAATGGCATGCTCTGTGGTGGGGACGGGGGAAGTAAATGAAGGTTGAATTTAGTTTTGAGTAAGTCAGCTGAAGCAAAACTAAAGAGGGGAGGAAGGGAGCAACCGATGCCAGAAGTGAAAAGAAAAGTCTTTTTAGAATCACCTCATATCATTAGAGGATAGCTTTCATCAGCCTTTAGCTGTGTGAGAGATCAGTTTTATTACTGTACACATTTTTATGATTGTCCCGTATTTATAGCAAGTGCTGGGGGGGTTACATTTATTACAATAGTGACTTTTCCTTTTAAATATGTCTATTTGAATTGGGTAAAATAACCTAAGTGGCATGTGACTGAAACAAAATCATAAAGATATTATGTGATGAGCTAAAGTTTGATAGCAATTAGAATTATCTTCCACTAATGGCTTGTGGGGCTTCCCTGGTAGCTCAGCTGAAAGAATCCACCTGATGCAGAAGATCCCAGTTTGATTCCTGGGTTGGGAAGATCCCCTGGAGAAGGGATAGGTTACCTACTCTGGCATTCTTGGGCTTCCCTGATGGCTCAGATGGTAAAGAACCTGCCTGCAATGTGGGAGACCTGGGTTCAGTCTCTGGGTTGGGATGAACGCTGCGGGGGAGGGCATGGCAATCCACTCCAGTATTCTTGCCTGGAGAATCCCCATGGACATAGGGGCCTGGTGGGCTACAGTCCATGGGATCACAAAGAGACAGACATGACTGTGTGATTAAGCACAGCACAATGGTTGATAGGATCCCCTGGAGAAGGGAAAGTCTACCAACTCCAGTATTCTGACCTGGAGAATTCCGTGGACTGTATGGTCCATGGGGTTGCAAAGAGTCAGACACAACTGAGTGACTTTCACTTTCACAATGGCTTGTGATCTTGGTCAGATTATTTAATACTTTTGAGTCTTATTTTCCTACCCATAAAATATGGATAATCACCTTGTGATCATTTTTAAAGATAAGTATATTGAGTTTTCTCCAAAAGCAGGCCATGACACAGGACTTGAATATGATCATTGGGAATACAAGTGAGCATGCAGTTGAGTTGGGGAATAAAAAAAATGGGAAGATTATAGATTACACTTTGGGCATCTGGGGCACAATTGCCCTGGAGACCCCCGAGGAGACCACATGAAACGTACTTTGAAAAGGCCCTAACAGAGAATGGAAGGTTGGAACATATTCTCTTCTTCCCTGGAAAATTTAACTCTCCATCCACTTTGAGTTTGTAGCTTCATGGATTCAAGCATTGACTTGATGCCATTAAAAACACTCAGGGACAAATGTAGAGAGATACAGTCACTTGAGACAGGACACAGTCATCAGTTTAGAATTCATTTATCACAGAGGCAAGTAAATCCAGAGGTGGGATAAGAGGATGGGGCAAGGCATCAACAGTGTCTGATACTGATTCTTGTAACTCTAAGGTCTTCTGGTGCCCCATATCAAGTTCACTCTTTCACTGAAGTTTCAATGGGATAGCCAAACACAAAGTCTAAAAATGATTGTAAATATAGATAGACATGATAAAACTACACTCCACATGTGGCGACTGGTCCCAAAGTCATTGCTCATATTCATCAGACCTCTCCGTTACTATGTATTCTTGATTCTCCTCACCTGTGCCCAGTGCTTCCACTAGTCTGACCTGCTTTCCTGGTGGGTGCCCTAAACCTTCATTTTTAAGTCAGAACTCCTGCTTACAATGTTTTTATTGGGTTATATGCATGCATGCTAAGTCGGTTCAGTCGTGTCCAACTCTTTGTGGCCCTATGGACTGTAGCCCACGAAGTTCCCCTGTCCATGGGATTCTCCAGGCAAGAATGCTGGAGCAGGTTGCCATGCCTGCCTCCGGGGTCTTCCCAATCCAGGGATTGAACCCGCGTCTCTCACATTTCCTGCATTGGCAAGCATGTTCTTTACCACTAGTGCCACCTGGGAAGCCCTTTTACTGGGTTATGATTGCTGTATTCCCATTTACAGCTCGGAGCACAGATGACATCCCCTGAATTCCAGTCACAGTCTTTCAGGCCCTCACTAAACAACAATTACTTGATTTTCCATAGTAAAAAAGTTTGCTTATCTTTTGCACGTGTAGTGAGTTTCTTTTCTTCTCTACTGACCTGGGAAGTCCGAAACAACCAAAAGCAATAGTAACTTTTAGTTCAGCAAACTCTTAATCTATCTCTTGAGGGAAGTGCCCCTTACCTGGGTAAATAACTCTAACACAGCAGGGACCACCATTGTGGGCGTTTTAATGCTGTAGGGCTATGTAACAAAGTATCGCAAATTGAATGACTTGAAAACAACAGGAATTCATTCTCTCATAGTTCTGGAGGCTGTAAGTCTGAAATCAAGTTGTAGCTAGGGAAGGATCTTGAAGGATCTAGGGAAGAATCTGTTTCACCCCTTTCTCTTAGCTTTTGGTGTCACTGAGAAGCCAAGTATTTCTTGACTTGCAGCTGTATAACTCCAACCTTGCCCTTCTTGTCACATGGCGTTGTCCTCTTATGTGAGTGCCTTCCCCTCCTAAAAAGACTCTAGTCATATCGGGTTGGAGGCCAACCCAATGACCTCATCTTAACTTGATTATATCTGTAAAGACTCTATTTAAATCTTATTACATTTGCAGATTCATATCTTTTTAGTGGACACAATTCAACCAATAACAGTGAGTAAGGGAGGCAATATATTTCCTGGTTGGTCACTGGGAATGAAATAGCCAATACTACTTCTACTTCTTAATAATTGTTGGTTCACAGTTCTAATGAGATGGATGAAACTGGAGCCCATTATACAGAGTGAAGTAAGCCAGAAAGATAAAGAACATTACAGCATACTAACACATATATATGGAATTTAGAAAGATGGTAACGACAACCCTATATGCAAAACAGAAAAAGAGACACAGAAATACAGAACAGACTTGAACTCTGTGGGAGAAGGTGAGGGTGGGATGTTTCGAAAGAACAGCATGTATATTATCTATGGTGAAACAGATCACCAGCCCAGGTGGGATGCATGAGACAAGTGCTCGGGCCTGGTGCACTGGGAAGACCCAGAGGAATCGGGTGGAGAGGGAGGTGGGAGGGGGGATTGGGATGGGGAATACGTGTAACTCCATGGCTGATTCATATCAATGTATGACAAAACCCACTGAAAAAATAAATAAATAAATAAAGGGAAAAAAAAATAGTTGTTGGTTCAAAGTATATGCCATATCCTTGTGTGTTGGTATATTCTCTCTAGGAAGGAGCTGACCAAATCCACCTCCATGTTCTGCTTACTGGGAGGGTTTTCCTCATCAGAGCTCCTGAGTGGTGGTATAGAGTGAATGCAATCCATTCTGCTCACATCAGTATTTTGAGCTGGTCTATCCATGAAACCAGCCTGATTTTCTTTCTCTTATGTTACCTAGTGCTGGGGGACTCCATAATATGAACTGAGTCCCCCCAAGACCTGCTGACAAGTCCATAATATGAACTGAGGGTAAGGTCTTTGCATAGATAGTGTAGGTATGTGTCCTTTGAATGTAGAGTATCTGGTATGTATTTTACCTTCTGGACCTGCTCAATTATAGTACCAAGTTTTCTATTATCATATGATGGATTACTTCTGCCTCCTTTTAACTTAATGAACTGAGGAGTCTGACAATTCCCAGTACATGGTAGGTAACTACATTTTCATAGCTATTTTATTTCCCATGGTGTAGCATTTAGTTTCTACTAAAGAGCTTCCCTGGTGGCTCAGCTGGTAAAGAATCCACCTGCAATGTGGGAGACCTGGGTTTGATCCCTGGGTTGGGAAGATCCCCTGGAGGAGGGAAAGGTTACCCACTCCAGTATTCTGGCCTGGAGAATTCCATGGACTGTATAGTCCATGGGGTCGCAAAGAGTCAGACACGACTGAGTGACTTTCACAAGGCCCAGTAGTGTTTCAGAAACAAGTTTTCAGATGTTGAGTAATGCTTGCTGAAGAAGGCATGGCTTTGCTCCAGAACACTAAGGAACTTCACTCTCATTTTCCTGTTATACTTGCTAGAGACTCCACGTGCCATCCTTATCTGCCACAGGTTCTCTAGCATCAGTGGATCTGTCATGACCTGAGTTGAAGGGCAAGCTGTACTCTAACCTTATATCTAATGCAAAATCTTCTTTTGTTTTAGAAATACTCTCTGCTTCCAAATCCAAAGAGGTTCACCAAGCACTATGCATTTTTCTTCCTGCTGAAGATACAAAGTACAATAATTTTTGTATTACTTTAGAAGCAGTGTTCCAGCATTAGCATTATCTTAGACACTTTTGCTCCTAAAACTTGACAAAAGTGTCAGTCCCTCATATCTCTGTAAGATTTATATTCTATGGCCACACACGCATGTGACTTAACAGGGCACTCAAAATATTTGCCCTTTGTTCTTCACTGGGTTCAAATAAGGTGATGTTTCAAGTTGGTTTCTCCAGGAAGGATATCGAAAACCTGAAGTTGGGAGGCAGGAGGTTTATGAGGGAGTGTTCTTACGAGCAACACTGTAGAAAGTAAATGAAGAAGGATAATTGGTCAGAAGTTAATGAACTGTGATGCAGTTTCAGTAGAGACACTGAAGCTGGAATAAACCTTTTCCTTAAGAATTTTTCCCAGGTATGGGGAGTCAATCTGGTCTTCATACCCCAATATTGATCAGTCACTGGAGACAGATCATTCCAAGAAGAGGGTACAGACCAGGCTAAGCTGGCTCTTTCCAGCAGGGCAGTCCCCAGGGGAACTAAGAACTGAGGTCTATACAGGAACTGGAAGTTCTTCACTCCTGCATGAATGGAGATTTGCGCCATTTTTTATATTATCCTCCTCGCTATTAATACAGAGAATGCAGGATGACATTCTTCAGACTACTAAGGAAAGCTTAGTCCCTTTGGACATTACCATGAGTGAAAGCTGGAAAGTTAACATAAGTGGATTTGTACCAAGTGGATGAAAGATGCTTTTGATTCTCTTTCCAGTTGGAGACTGAAAAGGACACATTTGTCAGATCCATGACCCCATACCTACTGCCAAGCCTATGTTGATCTGTTCTTTTAAAGATATATCCAGCAGAGTAGACATGATTGGTACTATCATTCAATTGTGCTTAAATGATGATAGCCTTAATCTGCCATGATTCATTTGTCTCTTGCAGAGGCCATCCCAGTGAATCATGTGGGGATATTTTGGATACCCCAGTCTTCATTCAAATGTTTTAAGATAGCACTAATCTCTGCAAGTCCACCTGGGGTGCCTGCTGCTTCTGATATGTTCACTTGGCCAGTGGGACAAGTTCAGTGGCTTTCATTTGGTTTTTCCCACCAGTATGTGTATTTAGACCAAAACACAGGACACCTCTATGGTCCTGTTGTGATATGGACGTGATCCAGGGTTTTGTTTGTTACCTGGAATCTGGACACCCTCGTTCCAACGGGGATTCATGCTAGCATTTCAGATGTCATGATCAACATCATGACAAAAATATTTCCTTTACCCCAGTATGCGTTTACACTGAAGAAGGACTGCCGGACCCCTTGAGAAAGGTTTGAGAGGATGTTTAATATGCATGCTTCTATCGCTGTAAGGTCCTCCCTCAGGAAAACCCAGCCTCTCCTTCAATAGATGAGTTTCAGAATGGCACAAATTTGGAAACCAGGTGAGAGGTCATGATTTTCTACTGCTGTGATGGAACCCACCAGATTTTGATGTGTCGAGAAGTTCTTGTTGGCCGTCCTTCTATTTCATCTCTAGGAATACCTTGGATTATTAGCTACTGCAACAATTCCAGGAGTGTCAAGACCTTCCTGTTTCCAGTCCAGCCTTATTGCCTGTGACGGTAATCCATCTACCCTGCCTGAATGTGGTGTGCCAACATCCTGCCTCTGCTCTCCTAGAGTCCTACCAACCCACCGATACTAGCGAACCCAGATCCATATCAGCATCTTCTATTATTAATCTCGTCTACAGAGGACAGTTGGGCTTTCCAGGTGGCACTAGTGGTAAAGAACCTGCCTGCCAAGGCAGGAGACGTGAGAGGCTAGGGTTAGATCCCTGGGTCAGGAAGATCTCCTGGAGGAAGGCATGGCAACCCACTCCACTCTTCTTGCCTGCAGAATCCCATGGACAGAGGAGCCTGGCAGGCTACAGTCCACAGGATTGCCCAGAGTCGGACACGACTAAAGCAACTTAGCCTGTACGCACGCATAGAGGACAATCACGACTACATTTCTCAGTGAAGTCACTGCCTCTCTCCTTACTGGTGTATTTTTATCTCTTTAATAAGTGGAGTTATCTCTGAGCTTCCCAGGAAGTAATCTGCTGGTGGGTTATCTGATTTCATGTAATAAATCTATTCCAATGCTCACCTCTCTGTTTCCTTTCTAAATTTTATATCAAGGGATTTCTGGTACTTAAACCTCATTTCCTGGAGACCACTACTATTTAAACTATGGGGGCCATACCATTTAAATATTTGAATCTGATCCTAATATTCTTGCCGAGATATTAAATTTTGGTCATAGGCGAGAACTCCCATATCAGTAAACTCATCCATCCTGCCTCAAATTTCACACTTCTTGGTAAAAATCTTGAAGATCCACTCCCATTTTTGTCTCAGTAGGCATTTTGGTCCACATTAACAAAATTCTGTCGTTCCTGGGTAAATAAGAAAGTCTCTGCCAAAGTAAGACTGCACTTACTCTGTGTTATACGTAGACTGATTCTAGTTGTTAGTCTAGAGGCAATGAGGGGAAGCAGGAGTAGATATTGAAGAAGTCAAGCATCATTTTGTGAGACATGCACCTCATCTAAGGCTATTACATGTCCCTGATAAGGCTTTTCACTTTAACATAAGAGAGCCATGGTTTATGAAGTCTTTATGGCTCTACTACCCTTATGATCAAATCCTTGACCTGACACTCCAGCTGCAGGAAAGGGGATTCTCCTTAAATTCTGACATGAATGCCTCCTTTTTTTCACAAAATACTTGAAGTGAATAGCAGATTAACTTAGACTTTTTCAAAGCTGCTAGAATGGTTAACAAAAGCCAGTTTTCCCAATATCATTCAAGAACTGCAGCTGTTGCCTAAGCTGATATATTCCTTTCTGTGTCCCGCTCTTTGGGACCCTATGGACTGTAGACCACCAATCTCCTCTGTCCATGGGATTCTCCAGGCAAGAATACTGGAGTGGGTTGCCATGCCCTCCTCCAGGGGATCTTCCCCACCCAGGGATCAAACCCATGTCTCTTACTTCTCCTGCATTGGTAGGTGGGTTCTTTACCTCTGGCATCACCTGGGAAGCTCTATATTTCCTTCTACTTGTATCTAATTATTAATAAACCAAAAGTGAGAGTTTTAGTAATTGTGAAATCACAGTTTTCCGGATGTCATCACCCTGTTAGCACCATAAATGGACTCTACTGACAGTGAGTGATGCAATCCCAGGATCCCATTTGAAGTATTTTCTTTTCAATACAAGAGTCAAAGTTTGAACTCCCCTAAGAGCAAATCCCTAAGTAAAGAGATAGGCATGTGGAGTTTATTTCTGAGATGATCCTATGAGGCATACATGTGAGAGTGAGGGAAGCGGGTGAGAGAAAGGACTCAGGCCAATGAAATCTGTGTTAGTATTCAGGCACATTAGCTGGCTACTGCGGTATGACAGATTACCCCAATACCCAGTGACTTAAAACAACAATAAATATTTATCGTGTCCCATAGGTTCAGGCTTCCCTGGAGGCTCAGACGGTAAAGCGTCTGCCTACAATGCGGGAGACCCAAGTTCAATCCCTGGGTCGGGAAGATCTCCTGGAGAAGGAAATGGCAACCCACTCCAGTATTCTTGCCTGGAAAATCCCATGGACGGTGGAACCTGGTAGGCTACAGTCCATGGGGTCGCAAAGAGTCAGACATGACTGAGCAACTTCACTCACATAGGTTCTGTTAATCAGAAATTTGAGGGTGGCTTAGATGGCTGGTTCTGCTGCAGAGGCTCTCATGGGTTTCAATCAAGGTGTTGATCAGAGATGCAGTCACTGAAGGATCTGCTTCTAAGATGACTTACTCACATGGCTAGTATGTTAATGCAAGCTGTTGGGAGTGGATCTCAGTTCCTCATAACCTATGGGGCTTCACAGGTGGCCCTGGTGGTGGAGATCCACCTGCCAATGCAGGAGACATAAGAGATGTGGGATTGATCCCTGGGTCAGGAAAATCCCCTGCAGGAGTGCATAGCAGCCCACTCCAGTATTCTTGCCTAGAGAATCCCCATGGACAGAGGAGCCTGGCTGCCTGCGGTCCATAGGATTGCATAGAGTAGGCTACAACTGAAGCAACTTAGTACACACACTTACATAATCTATACCTTTCCATAAGGCAGCTTGAAAATTTTCAACACATGGCAGCCCTATTCCCCCAGATAAAGTGATCTAAGACAGGACAAAGCTGAACCCATAATATTTTTCATGACTTATCCTCAAAAGTCACACAGTATCACTTCATTGAGATCATGGTGATTACATGAATTAGCCCTAGTCAATATGAGGAGGGAATATAGAGAGCAGGTTTAACAGAGCACAGAGGTCACTGGGGGCCAGCCTATAGACTGGTCACCGTGGTTGGTTAATTCCTACAGGAAACAGTGTCTAAATTCTTCTGGAGAATTCTGAGATGCACTGTAATTCAGAATCATCCTACAGGATCGCTGGAATGCTGGGATAGTTACCTACAATCTCCAGTTTCTTATTGGTTAGTTGCCCCTGGGGCTTTCATTTGGTTACATTTCTGAGGTGTACTCAGAGGTAGCAGAAAGACCTCAGAGGTGCAAGTGGAGACATATGTGTTCTTGAGTCAGTGATCGGCATACAGACAACTGTTTGCCACAGCTTCAGGCAAATGTAGCAGTGAGCTGAGGGTATCTGAGATAGGCGGCAATTGCTTGCGAGAGAATAAATGCGAAATACCTGGAACTCAAGAAAGAATACATGATTATTTTTTGTTATTACTATTATTACTTTATTTTATTAGTAAAATTGATTCTCATTTGTGGTAGTTATATTCTATAAAGTTGCCATGAACACTGAGTTAGCAAGTACTGAACCATTCCTCCTGGGGGAAATACAGGTTTAGAATCCTGCCAGCCTTAGCTTACGATATTTTTGTCAAGCAGTCAGTACATAACCTTGTTTTATGAGTATCTCTGTTGAAAGACACCTTGTTAAGTATTATATTGAGACATTAGCATTGGATGGAGCCTAAATAAAGCTTATCTAACACACATAGTTTCTGCATAAGGCATATCTCAGCCTTCTTATACTTGGAACACTAGACAATATGTAAGCACTACATTTGGAGGCCATTTTAAATAGAAAAACACCAAGAAAAAGCACAGAAATATGACACATGTGGACTCAGTAGACCACAGAAAGGACACTTGCTTTTAGTAGGAGAGCTGGAACAAGAGGGTATGTTCTCAGCACCTTGCCGGACCTCGACTGGGCCTCTGTACCCTGGGCTCCTCTATGCCTTCCCGTGCCTTTGTGCTTGTCCTTAAATGACTACAGAAGCACCATGAGTGTGGCTTTGGGGGTTACCAGTAAATTTTAGCAAGCAGGGGAATTTGCAGATATGAAAACTGAGACTAATGAAAAACAGCCATATTATTAGATACTTTACCATGCTGATTATATTTTAGAAGGCTCTGACTATAAAAATGAATAACAACTGATTTATGAATTGCTTACTGTAAGCTAGAATCTGGTCTAATTCCTTTAGCTGTATTTTATTCTTAAAACACCTTGATGGTTGGTTGTAGGTACTTCATTTTCAGATGTAGTAACTGAGGCAGAGGTCAGTTCAACAATTTTGACTGTCCACACAGACAGTAAATGGAAATAGGTAAAAATTTTCAAGCATCACATTGGTGTTGTGAATGCTTTAATAGTCACCCTGTGCTGGAACTCACAGGCCACAGCTCGATGGTTCCCTTCTAAGAAGTGCTATGCATAAAATGCAACTATCTTATATACTCTCTTCTTACGTCCCATGGCTGCCCAAAGTTATATACTCTCTTCTTACGTCCCATGGCTGCTCAAAGTGGGGAATACAAAGGGCTGCCTCCCTTACCTCCATCGAGGGCTCTTCTTAGCACTCCAGAGCCTCCCATGGCTCAGCGAAGCCTCTGTGACAACCACTCCCAAGTTTAACTTCTCCCTCAGCCCAGTTCTTCCCTCACTTCCTTGTAGGTGTTGTTCCTGAAACACCCCCTAAGAAATGATTTGCACACAGTGATCTCCATATCAGGGTCTGTTTCCTGGAAAACCAATCTATGAGCATTCAGATGGAAAGCACTGTCCTTTTCCATTTGCAGCACTAATGGGTAGGGTGCATATGTGCTAAGTCACTTCAATCATAGCTGACTTTTTGTGACCCTATGGACTGTAGCCCACCAGGCTCCTCTGTACGTGGGATTCTCCAGGCAAGAATACTGGAGTGGGTTGTAGTGCTCTCTTGCAGGGGGTCTTCCCAGCCCAGGGATCAAACCCATGTCTCTTATGTCTCCTGCATGACAAGTGGGTTCTTTACCACTAGCACCATCTGGGAAGCCACACTAATGGGTAGATTATTTGCTAATTTATGAAAATAATGTTTACAACAACCCTGGAAGTAAACATATCCTTTTTAGCTCAAACATATTCAAATGGTTTTATAAATCTGTAGAGCATAAACAATGCTCTCAGGATGCTTCAGGCATCCCAGCCACTGTTGCTGGGACTTGGTCGTATAAACCAAGTCTCCCAGGCCCAGAACATTATCAACGCCCAAGTCATACATTTAAAGCTTGACCAATGGAAGGCAACTTTGTTTAGCTGTTCAGTCTCTTGAGTGATCGGTGCAAAGTCATTTCTATATTTTATTTTTTTATTATTTATTTATTTTTCAAAAATTTATTTATTTTAATTGGAGGCTAATTATTTTACAATATTGTAGTGGTTTTTGTCATACATTGACATGAATCAGCCATTCTTTATCTTGCCAAGAGGCAGTCAGTTTCTGTAGTTTAACCTGTTTCTGGTTATTCAGCAAATCTGTGTCCTTGGTTCAAGAACTTGCATACCTTTTCTTGGTAGAGATTTCTTCAGTGGACTTCTCCACAACAGCCTTGGCAATGCAAAAACAAACTCAACATCCCCAGGAAAAATTCCTTTGAGTGAAGAAGTTTCCCCCATTCTGCCACTGATCAGAAGTAACCTACCTCTCACAAACCATTTGGTCAAGGGCTGGAAAATTACCTAGATGATTATACACCAAAAAAAAAAAAAAAGGAAAGAAAATTGCTATCCCAGAGACATCCACAAATACTAGAGTCCTCACTTGTGTAACTGCTAGCAGGATAATATCCAAGAATCTATTCTAAGAATAATATCCAAGAATCTAATCTATTCTGAAGAATCTATTCTTCATGTGGGTGGCTGATATGTGGATGGTTTCCCATCATCTCCTCAGCTCCCCTCCTCAGAAGCTTAGACTTATCTATCAGAATATAACTGATGAAGACTACCTTATTTATCCCCACTGGAGAATGAGGGTTATCCTTGTTTTGAGATGACTTGAAGCTTCAAAATGTGAACTGCTGCAGCGAGAAGATTCCTCCTTTCTACCTCCTTCCCTTTGGGGCCCTCACAGAGCAGTGGCTCTCTTTAGCAAATCTTTCCATTTCAGACACCCTACTGTACATTTATTAGTTTGAGCAAGTGCTGTTTTTATTATTCCAAGTTTTATGACACAAGTATTTCTTTTTAATAATCTAGCCCCGTAAATAGCTACTGCTTTAAGGAAGCTCTCTGTTCAGTATAGGTAGCTATCTTTAGAGAGACTCTTCCTGAACTGTATGAGAAATTTCTAACTTGAATCTCTACTTCATTTTACTACTTCTCTTAACCTTTTGTGCTACATTGTTCTGGGATAATATCCAGACCCACTGAAAGGAAAGCGAATCAGGCCAAGTTATATTTTCATGCCACCCACGTGCTTGCCAAACATCATAGGAAATGATAATTGCAAAACCAATGGGGAAATTGCTAGTATATTCATATTAATTTTTAACAAGAGCATAAAACTTGGATAAAGTGTGTCTCTTTAGGATATCAAGCAACACATGTACTAAGTGGGCCAATAAGAAACCATTGGTGGATTTGATGTTTTATTTATTTATTTTCTATTTGTGTGTGTGTGTGTGTGTGTGTGTGTGTTCTCACTTTTTGGATTTTATATTTGACCCTGCAGTAGTTGATTAAACCCTGTATTCAGATGAATTCTAAATAGCCCATGATGATTTTTACTGAAACATACAAAGATGCTGAGTTAAAAGTCTTAGAATCTTAGACATGAATGAGATTTTATAAATTCACCTTTTCATTTTAAAAGGGTACAAAACTGAGTTTCAGAGAATTTATTCAATATACAAAATGTCACACAGTGACAAAGCTAGGACTTAAAAGATGTTTTTAATTTCCAATCAAGAATTTATCCTGCTATTTCACCATTTTGATTGAGGTAGAATCCCATCCCTTCCATTATATGATCTCTGTGAAACTCACACTGGAAAGAGATAATTCTAGCAGAAGATATTCTAACTTAACCGTGAGTTATCTCAAACTCAAGTTCCTGAAATATGGTACTGGTCTCACTCAGGGTTTTCACAGGAGGCTTGTCTGAGATAGTGAAAATTATTTTTGCATGATTATGTCTATACTTATCTTCCTGATGTGTACAGTATATTAATTAACCCCAAGCCTAGTGGGAGCCGTATTAAATTGGTAACACAGAATACCTTCTCTCTCTTTATTTTTCAAGGAGGATAATCTTGAGCTATCTGTCATCCACTACATAACAAAAATTAAACTGAGGGACCTAGTATAGGGGGCTAAATAATGCACAATGTGTATACTCTCCATCCATTCTTCTGTAGTTCATCCCTGCATAAAGTAGCTGAATATCTGGGACACAGTGTTTTCCTTTTTATCTTGACATTCTGAAATTAATTAATTAATATGTTTTATTTAGTGGTATTTACTGAATACTGTCTATAGCTCTGTCCTGTGCTAGGTGTTGTAAATATACATCAGAGAGTTAAGCGTAGTCCCTATAATTGTCAAGCTTTTAGGGAGAGAGTGATATTCCACTGAAATAATGGCATGAATAAATTCATATCATATACATGCATATGAAATCATAAATCTCATGAAGGAAATGAACAAGGTATAATGTTCGTGAGCTCCCCAGGTGGCGGCAACGGTAAAGAACCCGCCTGCCGATGCAGGTTTGATGTAAGAACTGCAGGTTTGGTCCCTGGGTCAGGAGGATCTCCTGGAGGAATGCACAGCAGTCCACTCCAGTATTCTTGCCCGCAGAATCCCATGGACAGAGGCGCCTGGTAGTCTACAGTCCATAGGGTCACAGAGAGTCGAACGTGACTGAAGTGACTTAGCACCCACACACGTACCATGTTAGCATGAAAAAGGGTAGTTTGACCTAGTCTCACATGTCAGGGGAGTCTCTCCTGGGAAAATAGCTTTTGCTTTGAGAACTAAAGTGGTAAGAAGGAATTGATGAAAAATGTTATGAGAGCTGATATTCAAAAATAGAGCCACATGTGTAAAGCCCTGTGGTGAGAAAGCATGCTTTGTTTGAAGATTAAAAAGAAGGTCAATGTCACTAGAGCTTTGAAAGCTGAGGGTGTCATGGTATGAAATGAGAATAAAGCAGTATTTAGGGCCCAGGCCATGCTGAGTCATATGAACTATTTTAATTATACCCCAAGAGCAAAATACTGCTGGGTGAAATATCAATAACCTCAGATATGCAGATGACACCACCGTTATGGCAGAAAGTGAAGAGGAACTAAAGAGCCTCTTGATGAAAGAGGAGAGTGAAAAAGCTGACTTAAAACTCAACACTCAAAAAACTAAGACCATGGCATCCGGTCCCATCACTTCATGGCATATAAATGAGGAAACAATGGAAACAGTGAAAGACTTTATTTTCTTGGGATCCAAAATCACTGCAGATGGTAACTGCAGCCATGAAATTAAAAGACACTTGCTCTTTGGAAGAAAAACTATGACCCACCTAGACAACATATTAAAAAGCAGAGACATTGCTTTGCCAACAAAGGTCTGTATGTTGAAAGCTATGGTTTTTCCAGTAGTCATGTATGGATATGATAGTTGGACCATAAAGAAGGCTGAGCACTGAAGAATTGATGCTTTTGAACTGTGGTGTTGGAGAAAACTCTTGAGAGTCCCTTGGACTGCAAGGAGGTCCAACCAGTCCATCCTAAAGGAGATCAGTCCTGGGTGTTCACTGGAAGGACTGATGCTGAAGCTGAAACTCCAGTACTTTTGCCACCTGATGTGGAGAGCTGACTCATTGTAAAAGGCCCTGATGCTAGGAAAGATAGAAAATAGGAGGGGATGGGGAGGATAGAGGATGAGATGGTTGGATGACATCACTCACTCAATGGGCGTGGGTTTGAGTAGACTCTGGGAGGTGATGTAGGACAGGGAAGCCTGGTGTGCTACAGTCCATGGTGTTGCAAAGAGTCGGGACACAGACTGAGTAACTGAACAACAACCAAGAGCAAAGAGCAAAAATAATTCATTGAAGGATTTTACACAGATGTGATACATCACCAGATTTGTACTTAGGAACTACCACTCTGAGCAGGCAAGATAACTGATTAAACAGGGTTAAGTGGGAATTTAAAATCTGAAAGAGGAAAGGGAGTGTTATGATGGTCCAGAAAGATGTGAGGGTCTTTGGTCCAGGGTGGTGGTGGTAATGGATATAGAATTGGATGTATTCAAGGTGTATTTAGGAGATGTGGTGTTTAGGATTTGTTAATGAAGGTGGAAAAAGAGAGGGTTTGGCCAAAGATGACTCCCAGGCACTTGACATTCTGAAAAGGATTAATAGTGGTATCATTCACTGAGAGAGGGGGGAATATAAAAAGAGCTTAGAGTGTTGAATAGCCAGTGTTCAGAGCTTTGGATGTGTTCAGTTCAAGCTGATTGTTGTGTGTTAGGAGAGTGGTTGAAGATGATGTGTATTGAAGTTCAGGAGGGAATTAGCAGTCATCAACAGATGGTGATGCAATATCTGGGTATAAATGAGAATTCTTAATGTTTTCACTGTATTTTCAGATGAACAAACTTAAGTGGAATTACATGCTATTGAGAAAAGTTCAGTATTGGAGTGAGACAGATAATAGAGGAGAAGAACACATTGATTTCCTCTGAGATCAGATGAGAAGGCTAAAGTATAGGTGAGCTAGATACAGGATAGTATGTACTTCTTCAGTTATAATGAGAGAGGTGAAGGGACTCAGGGAAGGAAGAGAGTTGTCTTCCAGGGCTGATAGAGAGATGACAGAGGATTCCTGTGTAATGGCTTACATTTCTCTTTATTTTAAGCAAGGAGAGTGGGGTGAGCAGCTGGATAGTCAGAGTTCTGTGGGGAGCACAAAAGTTTAAAATGATTGTTGTGGAAAGTGGACAAGATTTGTGAACCAGAGAGAAGTCTGATTTAAGGCAAGCATTGCTGCTGCTGCTGCTGCTAACTCACTTCAGTTGTGTCCAACTCTGTGCGACCCCATAGACGGCAGCCCACCAGGCTCCCCCATCCCTGGGGTTCTCCAGGCAAGAACACTGGAGTGGGCTGCCATTTCCTTCTCCAATGCATGAAAGTGAAAAGTGAAAGTGAAGTCGCTAAGTCGCCTCCGACTCTTAGCGACCCCTTGGACTGCAGCCTACCAGGCTCCTCCGTCCATTGGATTTTCCAGGCAAGAGTACTGGAGTGGGGTGCCATTGCCTTCTCCGAAGGCAAGCATTAGGACCCCTTAATTTGAAGATCATAAAACTTATAGCATCAGTTTGCTCTTTCGTATGATTTTCTCAAGCTGTATCCGGTAGCTTGGATGACAGTAGAAGGAAAGGGAATATCTGATTTTGTTCAAGGCTGGTATCTTTCAAAATGTGTTTAATGAATAATAGGGAGGAACTGTTTGGCAAGAATATTTTTGAAACGGTGAATCAAAGAAACTAAACTGGATAATGAAAGAATTAGTGAAAGGGAGGGTTATTGGACTGGGAAAAAGGAGAGGGAATTAGTCTAACTATGAAGGGGTCAGTTGTCTAAGACAGTTGGAGTAATAGGGGTCATGAGCACAAAGTAGATTAAAAGCATTCACAGTGAATTATGAATGAAGTTTTGTGGTAAGAAAGATGATGATGTTTGGACCACAATGTTGAGTTGGGTGTGGGCATAGAGAGAAGGGGGATTAGTCTCTTGGGAATGGAGTTGTTTCAGGTGATGGTAAATTCTAGGATGTGAATCTGAGTAGGTGGTTAAGGCAGCATGTTGGAGAGGATCATCAGAGGTGAGGAAACCAAGAAAGTTTAGGACTGTAGTCTGAATGAATTACACATGTGAATGACGATAAAGGTAGAAAAGAAGATTTTTAAAAATATACCAAAGTTTTTGAGGCAGGAGAGATAAGAATAGAACTACTGGGAATGATGGTTCTGGGAGAGAGGGAAACGATGCAGACAAATGATGACAGCTCTCAAGGAGTAGCGTTTTGTCAGAGAGTGGGAAAGAAATTCAGGGTCTAACCAGTCCCATTTCTTCTTCTTGGTCACATCAGAAGACAACAGTTATCAGCCTCCCTTGTAGTTATTTTGGGGCCATGCATCTGAGTTCTGGCCATAGGTATGAAAAAGAAGCGATATTGTCAATCTTTTAACAAGATGATGAAATAACCAGTGCATCTGCTTTTTGATGTCTTCCCTCCATCTGCCTCTGCTGGATATTTTCAGAATTAACTTAAAACAGTAAGATGTAAGGACCAAAAAATGGAAATAGACCGATTTTTGAGTCACTTCTCTGAAGAAAAATGTTCAAACTGCTTTTAATAGGCAGGGCAGTGATGTGACTTAGAACAAAAGTTTTCCAAAGGAAGGAGTCCAAGGTCCACATAGACCAACAGAAAAGAGAAATCTCCCAGATAACTAGAATCTTAAACCCCAAGCAGGAGACTTTCCCTACGTCTGCCAGTAATGCTGCAGAATTATTTGGACCAGTGAGATTTTTATTCTTCACTTTTCTAAATGGAAATATTTATGCTGATATCCTGTCCCTATTTCACTACTATTTGTGGTGTGTGCATTTGTGAGGGTGGGAAGGAGAAAACATTTTAGTCCAAAGTTTCTGGGATCAGGATAAACCATATCCAAAGATGAGGGAGAAGGCTGGGACTCATCCTTTATTTCAGAAATTTAGTCAGAAGGAATGTTTGCATGGAGACTTGGGTTGTTTTGTTATGAGTGAGAATTTTGTGTGTATATAGACAGGTATTTGTTGACAGAAGTCTGAACTCTGGCAGAAATTGGTTGAATCTCATCAATTGTATGACTTTTTCCTAGGAGTAGAGAAGACTAGACTAGACTAGACTAGAAGACTAGACTTCTCTACTAGTATAATTCCAAAGGAATTGGGTAGGAGTCATATGGACTGAGGAGTTTGATGAGCTATAGTCCATGGGGTCACAAAGAGTCAGACATGACTGAGCAACTAAAACTTTCACTTTCATATGATTAGTTATGCTCAAGTAAACGTGAACAGAAGTGATGTAAGCTATTTCTAGGCTTGAATTCTCAAACCAATTGAAAACTTCTTGGCCCATTATCTCTCTTTCAAATTTTGTGGATAGGAAAAGAATTTTGAGATGACAGAGACATGTGATAGAAGATAACAGGATCTATGAACGACCACTTAGAGGAAAGCTGCCAGGAAATCTTAACTTTCACAGCTGAAGATGGCATGAGTGAGAATTAGCTTTTATTGCCTTAAGTCACTGAATTTGTATACTTATTCAATAGCTGATAGGTTTGATCTTGAGCAGAAGTGAATTGATAGCACAAGAAATTTCCACAAGTCTATGGCACTGGCTTATTAATAGGAAAGCAAGCAGGGAGGATATGCTATGGGAAGCTTGGAAAAAGGCAACTCATGTCTTTTTGAGGGGCAAAACCTTTGGAAAATTGTCACTTCTGGTAACACTTTGGAGACAGATGATTTGCCTAACTAAGCTGGCATGTTTAGTGGAAGAGATTTTAAAAGAATAGTATATAATTACTGTGAATTGGCTGTTATTGACTGCACTTGGCAAAGTGTTATAAGAAAGGGCTTATATGATGAAAAGTTATCTGATTTACTAGCAGAAATGAAAGGGAATTTATGGAGTCCAAAAGATTCGGGCCATGTCAAGTCAGAAAAGCATCATTTTAGACTCTAGATAGTAAGAAAAGGAATTTAAAAATTTGGGGAATGACAAAATCCAGTTCAATTTTTTGTCTTACCAAAATGGTTCAGGTTGAAGATGACATAGAGTATACGGTCTATGTTCACATTTATTTCAAGAGCGCATCAAGATAATAGTCATTAAACATAGAGAAAGTCACAGCTCAACAATTATTTCTAGAAAGAACTCTGGATGTGGTTGTTGAACCATGGATTTATAGAAAAAGATAAAATCCATGCCTAATAAGTTTTGAAAAATAAAAATATATATTGCCAGGAAAACCTCAAGACCAGATTAAAAAATCTCTGATGCTGGCTAGCCGCGAAGTCAACTCTGTTTCCCACCATGTCCCTGGTGACCCACAATCAAGAGGCAGCCTTCAAGGCTGCATTCCCTCAAGAAGGTCGCACTAGCTAATCCTTATTTACAATATGGCCATGTAAGGTGGCAGGATGGAGAACACTTACTGAGAGAAGAATGTGAGGTCACGGAGAGCAAGGGCCAAAAGGGATTCTTCCAGAGAATAGGACCAGCTTGTGGAGTCTTGACTGCCTCCCAGAGGAGGATGACTCCCAGGTCCTGGGCCCTGAACTTCAACACCGCTATGAGCCTGTCACTGCCACGCGCCTCCCGTCATCTCCCTGTCCCTCTCTTTTGGAGTGAAAATATCTAATGCGGATATCTTTTCCATACTCCAACATTGTCCACTGAAGGGAGGCGTATATTTTATCTATGTGAAAAAGAGCCACATGTGGACTTGGTGTGTAGGACTGGGAATCACCTGGAGGACCTGACTTTGAGCCAGAAACAGTGACCAGATGGTAACTTGGCCTACCTCTCTTAGGAGTAAAGAGTGTATTCTATGGGTTGGAGAAAGGACAAAAATGCCTATTGGCTGACCAAAATACTGAGTTGTTGTAGACACCCACAGTCTTATTTCCTCTTCCTAGGAACCCTAGAAGGCTATGTTTCAAAACCACTATTTTCGTTAGCTCGGTGCCACATGACTGATCTATGGCTGATGAGATGTAAGCAAAAATAACATGACACTGTCTGGCTGAGGTGAATCTTGCATAGTGTGTATTCTTCTCTATATTTTCCCCTTCTTGTTGGCTGAATGATACCAACATGACCTTACTGTCAAAAGATGATTGGAACAACCGCAAAAGAGCAGTCTATTTGAGGAAAGTCAGTTGACCTTCTCTTCAGACTGTTTTGGAGTGAGAAACTTCTATGTCACACTTTGAAATTTCGGATGTCTTTGCTTCTGTGGCTTATTTTAACCTATTTTGAACAATATAGGGGATTAGTACGCTGTGAATATCAAGGAGCAGTACAAAACAGACAAAAAAACCTAACTTTCTCCTCAAACTTATAAGACATGAGCTTGGAGAGAAGATGGAATCATCTTGGGAAGCTATATCTCTAGGATAAAGTAATGTTTTCATTAAAACAAGGAAGTAAAGAAAAAGCTAAGGGAAAAGATGAAAGATAAAAGTGAGTTTGTGTATTATAGAGTTTCAAGAAAGGAGAGTGAATCATTTGAAAATGTAAACATAGGATATGGCCAGTTAGAACCAAGAAACTACAGAACGTCTTGACGACAGCAACTCCAAGGACTAGAGGGTCAGGGTGAGGGGTTAGACTTTCATGACAGGGTGAAAAGCTCCGCTCGCCCAGTTTTACTGTTAGTTTAATTAAACAAAGTGGCTAGGGGGTATCATTGCTGGAGGGATTGTGTTACTCCATCTGGGGCAGATGGTCACCAGCCCTTTTTTTCTCAGTGCTTCTGAAGCCCAGAGCGGTGGCAGTCCCTGGAGCAGTCATGCTTGGATAGCCATTGATGACAGCAAGAATGATTTTGATCCTTGTATTTTGGTTTCCTCCAAAGGTTCTGGATTGCCTGCCCCTGATCCTTCTCCGGAAGCTCATCAAAGGTCAGTGTGTCACTGAGATGGTCACTTGTCTCTTGAAACATCTTTGGGCCAATGATCAATGTCTTAATGATGCCATTAGAGATTCCTGGTTGTGACACTTCTTTCCTGAAGGTACTGTTTTTGATATTCTGAAGCTGGAGAATCATTTCCAAAGGAGACATGACTTCTTTCAGGCTAATTTTGTGCTGAAGCTCTTAAATTTCATTTCCATCCAGCTTTATACATCTTCTCTTTCCCTAGGAAGTTTGAGAATGACATTGTTTAGCACACTAAATAGTGCACATCTTTTGGAAGGCCTGGTGTAGAAATGATGATCTTAGTATCAGTAAAAAGTACTTTTCCTGAGAAACAGGATTGTTTTATTCTGCCATAGATAATGTGAGTCATATTGTGTCTACCTATGGTGTTGGTAGCTAGAAAGCTTTCATGCGCACCTGTGATTCATCCCTTGTGTGAAAAGTATTTTGGGACTAAACCTACCTTGAGTTCACCTTTTCTGTCTTTCTTTTTATTTTTTAAACTCTTATTTTCCCATGTTTAGGTTTCTTAACTTTATTTTTTTTAAATGCTCAGTGGATATATCATGGTGGATTTAATGGTGGCTTTTTATGGTTGCTATGGTGTTAGAAAGAGTGAAAGAGACAAAAAGAAAGAAAGAACCAGTGTAAGAAGGAAAGAGAACTTAACTGTCAGCTTCTTTTCATGTTCTGTCAGACTCTACTATTTTAGTGGGGCCTGGCTGAGTTCTAACTGCTTGTGTCTGTATCTATGCTGAGGTCTTTTTCTGGAAATACCAAAGGCTGTGAGGCACATGTGCTTGAAAGTCTAGGCTAGAAGTGCCAGGGATTAGCCATCCCTGTGAAAAAGAGATGGGTAATCCGTGACTCTCAGGTTAGTATATAAATACCCCAAATTCTAAATACTTCCCTCACCCCTTGGTTGAGTTTATTATGAATTGTTTTGTGTCATTTCTCAATATGCTCACTGGATTGAGCGCTAGTACCACGAGCTGTCTTTTCTTCCATGTATCGTTTCTCTGGTGTCGCATCACTGTTCCCCTCCCTTCTCAGAGATGTCCTTGCGTTCAACTCCTTGTGTCTGGTCTATACTTCTAGGGAGACTCAGCTAACAGAGAGAAAGGGTGTGAAGAAGAGATGGAAGGAGGGAGGGGAGGATGGACAGAGGGACAGAGACAGAGAGGGAAGAGAGAAGGAGGGAGAAAGAGAAAAATCCATATTAGATGAATAATATATGTTCATTTTGCTACCTGAAGGATCCCTACTCATTTTAGGTGAAGTGTTTTTATAGCTGTATGGATGCAGTTTTCTCTGTTGATGAAGGAATAAACTAAAACAATTTGAATCACTTTATTAGTGATGTAAGACAGTGAATAAATATTTATACAAAAGGTTTCTCTAGTTTATTAATTGATATACAACTTTAAAAACTTATCTGATTCTGAAAGCTGATTTTATGGTTTTTATTTTACTCTCTTTTTCATAACCTTAATTAGAACTAGCTTCATGCCCAACCCATCTCTTTTGTACTCTGATAAGTGTTGGGCCACGTCTGGCCACTCACATTCATTAGCTCAGTCTTGAGTACAGGTATAAATAGAACCATATTCCTTCATCATTTGACAAATACTATATAATAAAAAGTCTTAATGACTTATATGACATATATTTTCAAGGACTAAGGAAAAGAAGTCCTATTAATCCAGGTTTTTAAAGCCTTTATTCTGAACAAAGTGTTGATACCTAAAGATACAAAAATCCATTGTGTAGACAAATTAAAAATCTATTTTAAAATAAAAGTCATGCCACATGTATTTATTTACTTTTTCAAAAAAATAGCACTGAATTGAATACTATGAAGAAAAGCAACAAAAAATACATTAGATACACTGTATACCCAACAGAAATGTATTACATATGTGAAGAAATGTATCACAAATATTATTACATATTTGAAGACTGACCCAGGAAGGCAGCACTTATTTATAATACCTCATACCTGGAAGCCAGCCCATCTGCAGAAGAATGGATAAACACAAAGGGATACACTCATGCAGTGAAACATGATACAGAATGAGACTATGTAAACTATATGAAACAAGGTGCTCATAAATGTAAACCAGAATCAGAGAAGTCAGATACAACATAGTATGTTCCTTTGATCCCAGTTACATGAAGTTTGAAATAAGTCTATGTCGTTAACAAATCAAACTGTAGATCTCCATGGGGGCAGAGGTAGTGACTGAAAGGGAGCATGAGGTGGCTTCTGGTATTTTGCTAATTTTTTTATTTTTCAATCTGGGCATTAATTACATTGATATGCCAACTTTGTAAGTGTTTATTTATCCAGGTGTACATTTGTGACTTATGTCCTTTTCTGTATCTATAATGATATTTGTATCTATAGATATATATATATCACTATACAGATATATATATATATATGTATATATTATATATATACAAAGATATCAGACATGTTTTGCTTTGAGTTCACATCTGCTAGGAGAGATGTGGTATATAAACATATACCTTTAATTTTATGTTAAAAAGTATTAAGAACCATAAATGTTATACAAGCCAAAGTTCTTAGAATTAAAGATGAATTAGAATTTTTCTTCCACCTTGGATGAATCTGAAATGCTTAGTGGAAGTAATGAATACATTTTGAGATTGACCTGGAAGGATAAGTGGAGATTGCCATGTGGGTGGAGATCAGAAGGCTCTAGGTGGAGAAACGGTAAGAAGAAATGTGCTGGCATGTTCTACAAACAAGTTTCCTGTGTGGTCTGGACATTAGGAGCTGTCAAACATAAGGCAGATGAGAAGTTGGTGCTGGCTGATGGAAGGCTTTCAACAGTAGACTGAGGAATTTTAGGACCTCTTTTGAGTGGCAGTGTTTTTGAGCATAGCCAGCATGACCGGAGCCATACCTAGCTGCTGCTGCTGAGTCACTTCAGTCGTGTCCGACTCTGTGCGACCCCACAGATGGCAGCCCACCAGGCTCCCCCGTCCCTGGGGTTCTCCAGGCAAGAACACTGGAGTGGGTTGCCATTTCCATCTCCAAGGCATGAAAGTGAAAAGTGAAAGTGAAGTCACTCAGTCCTGTCTGACTCCTAGCGACCCCATGGACTGCAGCCCATCAGGCTCCTCCATCCATGGGATTTTCCAGGCAAGAGTACTGGAGTGGGGTGCCATTGCCTTCTCCGGAGCCATACCTAGAAAGAAAGTGAAATCACTAAGCAATACAAAAGGTTGGTGTAAGGGAATTCTGGATGAGGGAGACCAGAAAGGATATCCGGAAATGATCCAGCTCACTGGACTTAACAGCTTGTTTAGGGGACAACAAGGGCCCAAAATTGAACCTATATTTTTACGGTTGATTAGCTAGGGTTTGGAGAGGAGACTATGAGACTCCATTTGAGACAGATTGAGTTTGAGTGGTCAGCAAGTTATTTAGAGGTTGGCAAGAACTTTGTAAACACAGGACTGGAGCTCATGAACAGGCTGAGATTTGAATTTGTGAGTCATCTACGTAAGTGTGATGCAGGTGATCGAGGACCGAAGTGAGAAACAAACAAACCAAAAAAACAACTCTATGCTGCATCTTTGTAACTTCACATCCAATGCTGTGGAGCATTCAAGTCAAATGGGTGGAAATGCAACTAATAATACACAACAATGGGCTTCTAGTGGCTCAGCTGGCAGAGAATCTGCCTGCAATGTGGGAGACCTGGGTTCCATCCCTGGATTGGGAAGATCCCCTGGAGGAGGGGAAGGCTACCCACTCCAGTATTCTGGCCTGGAGAATTCCATAGACTGTATAGTCCACGGGGCCCCAAAGAGTCGGACACGACTGAGCGACTTTCACTTCTACACTTCTAATACACAACAACGTCAACAACAGTGGCTCTGTCTAAGTTTCTTGAGGGTGAGGCATGTGTTTTGTTAACCATCATTATCTTCAGTCCTTTCACAGCTCCTGGCACATAGTAGGCATTTGATAAATGCATTTTTTAAGTTGAAACATTAATTTTATTGGCACAGTACTTTGCCATGGTTGTTTCATTATCAGTTCCCTAAAGAGTTGGACACGACTGAGCAACTGAACTGAACTGAACCAACACCTCAAAGCTTTATCATTTGTACCATGAAAGTGCTATGCAACAGTTATAGTTTTACACTTATAAATAATATATTTTTTCATACATATTAAACAGGAATCATATTTTCATCATGTACTTTCCTGTAATTAGTGAGCGGCCTCATTCCATTTTTCCTGGCTCTTGTATGTCAGATACATTTCACAGTGGTTATCACAAAGGAAACGCTGTGAGAGGAGGAGAAAGACAGTTCATAGCTGCCTTCACTTCAGAGAGTATGTGTTTCGTCACACAGCAGACCAAGATCTGTTAAACAGTAGTGCAGTTTTGCTATGGAGTTACAGCATGGTGTTACCGTGCTATCTTTACAGAAAAAAACAAACAAACAGCTATAATTATATGAACTTTACAAGGACATTCTAAGGGGTCAGTGGAGTAGATTGTAAATGCGAAGAGGAAACCCTTGAGCACCTAGGGGAGGTGATTCAGATGTTAGTAACAGCGGTAAAACTCTTCCAAGATTATCCAAGGTAAATCCCCTAGGGGAGGAACAAAATGTTACCTGCAACCCAGGGACACGGTCTTAATCGAACCATAACTCTAGTGGTAAAATTTCCCGACCCTCCCTGCATTTGGAATACACAAGGTGTCCATCGTTAAACCTGCTCCTTGTTATCGCCTGATGACAGACATGATTTCTGCACAGAAGTCTGTTCGTCTCTTAAATGCTAAACCTACAACATGAGTGTTAATAGAATGCATCTAATGACAACAATATCCATAATGAGCACTGGTCATATTCTACTCCCTTAGAAACAGGGTAACAGCCTTGTGCCGCTCAATTTTTTAAGCCATTAAATGAGTTTTAAATACTTGGCCTTACAGTCTCTCTGCACTACATGTCAGCAAGAGTAAATATTACAGGACCCTATTCTAATTCCCACATTCATCCAGACAACCGAGAGTGGTAACAGTGAAGACACCATTTTGGTGTTATGGATTATTCTCATATTTCCTGTTCATCCCTTTTATATTCTTTTGACAATCAGTGGAGTTCTCTTTGCTTCGCTTCTGGCTTTCCATGTATTCTTCTCTTTATCCTAACCAATAAAGATAGATGGATATGTGATTAGGTAGATAGATAGACACTTATAAATATATTCACTAAATGTATGCATAAACATGAATATCTGTGATATGTAATACAGGTTATAAATAAATATTTATAAACATTTATTTACATTTATATTTATAAATATTTTATTAGTATTTACAAACATCTATTAATTTTATAATATACAAATATTAACTTATATGTTATAATATACTATTAATAGTATAACATTTATAAATTAAGATTTATAATATTTATTAATATTTATAAACAGATTATAAATAAATATTTGTGTTCGTAGTTTTTAATTTACAAAATAAGAACATGTAGAACATTATTCTTAGGTCTGTTTCATGTAAAAAAATCAATTGCAAGATGAGGACAATTTATAATTTCCTTTATGATCCTGAATATTTATAGGACATATATATTATTAACATTTTACAAGTGAAAGTTTGAACTTACAGATGCTAGAAAAGTGAAAGTGAATTTGCTCAGTCGTGTCTGACTCTTTGCGACCACATGGACTGTAGCCTACCAGGCTCCTCCGTCCAAGGGATTTTCCAGGCAAGAGTACTGGAGTGGGGTGCCATTGCCTTCTCCAGGGGATCTTCCCGACCCAGGGATCGAACCCAGGTCTCCTGCATTGTAGGCAGACGCTTTACCCTCTAAGCCACCAGGGGGGGCCCAAGTGACTTGCTAAAGGTCACACAATCAGTAGTGAACAAATAGGTCTTGTACCAGAGTACTTTTGCAGAGGGTAAAATAAACCTCCCTAAAGGGAAAAAGTAAGTTTGTTAGACTCAGAGGTGCTTACCAAAATGAGAAAAGGTGAAGAGCTGAGTTTACATACAGCAGCTTACAAAGTCTCTGTATCATCCCATGAACATTGCTGGAGCAAATTATTTCAACTGTTTTAAGTCTGCTTTGTTTGTCTCCCAAGATTCAGATCCTATAGAGGAGAGCCTGGCTGGTCTTGTTTGGGAAATGCATCTGCTGTTTCTACAGAGGTGTGCTTGACATCTTGATGAAGTGGTCCCAGACTATGTCAAATGAAAGGAGGACCCTACCCCCCACCCTGCTCCCGCTCCCCTGCAAGAAGGTAGCATAAATGCTGGTTGGGTACAAGGCTGAAAGTGTCCCCACAACCTATTTCCTAGGCTTTTTAATAAGAGGGAGGGGACATATGTATACCTATGGGTGATTCATGTTGATGTTTGGCAGAAATCAACAAAATTCTGTAAAGCAATTATCTTTCAATTAAAAATAAATAAATTGAAGAAAACTTTTTATTTTGTACTGGAGTATAGCCAGTTAACGTTGTGATAGTTTCAGGGGAACAGCAAAGGGACTCAGCCATACATACACATGCATCTATCCTCTCCCATCCAGACTGCCACATAACATTGAGCAGAGGTCCCTGTGCTACACAGGTGGTCCTTGCTGGCAATCCATTTTAAGTAAAGCAGTGTCTGCATGTCAATCCCAAACTCCCTAACTATCCCTTCCTCTCATTCTTCCACCCTGGCAACCAAAAGTCCATTCTCTTAAGTCTGTGTCTGTTTCTGTTTTGTTCATTTGCATCATTTCTTTTTAGATTCCGCATGAAAGCGATGTTGTATGATATTTCTTCTTCTCTGTCTGACTTACTTCATTCAATATGACAGTCTCTACATCCACCCACATTGCTGCAAATGGCAACATTTCATTCTTTTTAATGACTGAGTGATATTCCATTATTTATTTGTACCACCTCTTCTTTATCCATTCCTCTATCTATTTAGGTTGGACATTTAGGTTGCTTCCATGTCTTGGGTATTGTAAATGAACATTGGGGTGCATGTATCCTTTGGACCATGTTTTTGTTTCCTAGGCTTTCTGTTCCCAATTCTTATACCTTTTCTGTGATACAAGTAGATTTTACTCCTTGTAATCAGCAGGTCTAACAGCTACAGACATACTGATAGTCAGTTCAAACAATTTGAGACATGAGCTAGAGAGTTATAACTTCTTTGGAATCATGTTAAGGTGCATGTGCCCTGCTTTCATCAATAACCTCACCACTAATTCCTGACTACTGGTTCATGTTTGTGAGGACCAATCAGATTACTTCGGGTGGTCCCATTCTAGACAGAATGAAGTACAAGATAATTGGTAAAAGTAATAATACCACTGTTACAGGTAAGGATAAGTTATGTATAAATGATAAGCTGTATTGTAACAAGCTAATATGTCCTCCAGATTTAATTAGCTTGCAATGTAAGTTATAAATTCTTTGTGAAGGAGGGGATTAATTAAATTCTCTGCAGGAGGGGAAAAAGCAGTCTGAAAAATTTCAACACAAATAGATAATATTTTTTCATATTAATTAAAGCCAGTTCTCATTATCTAAACCTTAGGGGCATGATTGCTACTGTTTATTTTTGCAAGTGGAGAACAAGGCAAATGGAAAGGGGAAACAAGTTAGAAGAAGAAACAAGAAAAAAAAAATAAGGAAATAGAGAAGAATCAATCAACTTTAACTTTCTGGTAGTGATATTTATAGTCCATTACTTATTCCATCATAAGTGCCAATGTGGGTGAGGAAAAATAATTTTCTGTCTACCCTTTAGGTTTCTTGGCTGAGAAACCTCATGTCATAAAAGGCAGATTAATAGTAGAAAAACAAACAGACATTTAATAACATGTACATCTCCCATATACATGGAACAGACCCAGAAAAACTGAATAACTCTCCAAAGTAGCCCAAGCCACCACCTTAAATAATATATTCAGCTAAAGGCAAACGATGATACTGAGGTTGAGGGATCCAGTTATTATGAAGGACTGTTAGGAAAAGTGCAGTTAGCAAGGGTGTGGTTGTCATACAGATTTATCCTGTCTTCTCCACTGATAAGTTTCCATAAATCTGGTCATCTTCTTCTGGTAAGGAGAAGAAGATACCCTTTCAAATGGAGATTTCTCTTATAAATGTAGATTCTCTTACAAAAGGTGAACTTTTACTGGTTTTCTGAGCTGCTTCTAAGTGTGCAATTTCTTAAAAATAACTAGCTCGAATAATCAATATGCCAAAGAAGCACCTTTGGAGAGGCAATTTCTGTTCTGTTCACCAGTCAACAAGTTTTCTTGAGAGCTGAGACAGACAAATGGTAAATCTGTAACTCTGAAACTATCTGCACCGTTTTACTTATTGAGTTCATTGAGCAACAGGTTTATTTGTTCCCAGGATTGGCGATCAGAAAAAAAATGCAATAAATTTATTTACTAAGGATCTACCCATTTGCCCAGACCCATGGAAGTTATCGTGGAATAGTACAATAGCATGACTTTGAAGCAACATGTCTGGGATATTTACATAAGCTTGGGAACCTTTGTTACCCTCTGAGCCTTAATGAAATGATCAGTAAGATAGTGATGGTAATTCCTGTAGGCTGAGTAGTAATAGTAGTAAAGGAGCTCAGTCGTGTCCGACTCTCTGCGACCCCGTGGACTGTAGCCCACCAGGCTCTTCCCTCCGTGGGACTCTCCAGGCAAGAATACTGGAGTGGGTTGCCATTTCCTTCTCCAGGGGATCTTCCCAACCCAGGGATCGAACCCGGGTCTCCCGCATTGCGGGCACATGCTTTAACTGCTGAGCCACCAGGGAAGCCCTGTAGGTTTATTGAAAACCAAATACAGCATGTGAAATTTCTAATATATACTGGGTAATTGCAAACATTTGTTCAGATTTGCTCATGGTGCCATAGGGAATGCAAAGATATTTAAGACCACAACAGTACTTTAAGGGCTTCCCAGGTGGCGCTAATGGTAAAGAACCCTCCTGCCAATGCAGGTAGACAGAAGACATGCAGGTTCAATCCCTGGGTTAGGAAGTTCGCCTGGAGAAGGTCACAGCAACCCCCTCCAGTATTCTTGCCTGGAGAATCCCATGGGTAGTGGAGCCTGGTGGGTTATAGTCCATGGGGTCACAAAGAGTCAGACATGACTGAAGCGGCTTAGCATGCATGCACAGTAATCTAAATTCTAACTAGAAAGTGAACTGATATGAAGAATCAGTCAAACCAGACACACAAACCAGAAATCTTATCTAATATAAAAATTTATGAATAACTTCAGGAACAGAAGGCATCATAATGCAGGAAAACCCAGCAAATCCCTACAACCATAGTTTTCCAGGTTCTTATTTGTCATCTCAGAGGCACACTCACCCATGTTAACATGAAATTCTGAAACAATATGTGTGATTTGCATCACTGACACAGAAGATAATGTCTCAGACATGAAACATTTTCATATTTAGACTCTGCCAAGTAACTTTTACATGACGTTTTCCAGGAAGAATATGCTTTCTTTCACAATTGTGAAAGACAAATTGATAAGTTAAAATTCATTAGAATTAAAATCTTCTGCTTTGCAAAAGACACAGGTGAAAGAATGAAAAGGCATGCCACAGACTGGGAGAAAGTATTTTCAAAACATATTTGATACAAGACTTGCATCTAAAATATACAAAGAAGTCTTAAAACTTAACACTTTACAAAAGAAGATATACAGAGGTATCTATGTATATAAAAAGATGGTCAATAGCATATGTTATTGCTGCTGCTACTGCTAAGTCACTTCAGTCGTGTCCGACTCTGTGCAACCCCATAAACGGCAGCCCACCAGGCTCCCCTGTCCCTGGGATTCTCCAGGCAAGAACACTGGAGTGTTTTGCCATTTCCTTCTCCAATGCATGAAAGGGAAAGGTGAAAGTGAAGTCGCTCAGTCGGGTCTGACTCTTAGCGACCCCATGGACTGCAGCCTACCAGGCTGCTCTGTCCATGTGATTTTCCAGGCAAGAGTACTGGAGTGGGTTGCCATTGCCTTCCCCAATGTTATTAGGCAATTGCAAATTAAAACATTTAAGAGATACCACTCTATGTTGATTATAGTATCTAAAAGCCAAAACCTTGGAACACCAAATGCTGATCAGGATGTGGATCAGTGGAAGCTCTCAATTATTGCTGGTGGGAATGCAGAATGATATAGCTACATTGAAAAGTATCTTGAGAGTTATAACCTAAATATAAACCTAAATGTGTGTGCATGCTGCGTGCTCAATCACATCTGACTCTTTGTGACCCTGTGGTCTGTAGCTTACCAGGCTCCTCTGTCCATGGAATTTTCCAGGCAAGAATACTGTAGTGGGTTGCCATTTCTTACTCTAGGTATTCTTCCCAACCCAAGGATCAAACCTGTGTCTCCTGTACCTCCTGCATTGGCAAGCAGATTCTTTACCACTGTTGAGAGTTCCTTGGACTGAAAGGAGATCAAACCAGTCAGTCCTAAAGGAAATCAATCCTGAATATTCATTGGAAGACTGATGCTGAAACTCCAATATTTGGCCACCTGATGAGAAAGAAGAGCCAACTCATTGGAAAAGACCCTGATGCTGGGAAAGATTGAAGGCATGAAAGGGGGCAGCAGAGGATGAGATGGTTGGATGGCATCACTGACTCAATGGCCATGAATTTAAGCAAACTCCAGGAGATAGTGGAGGAAGTGGATCCTGGCATGCTGCAGTCCATGGGGTCACAAAGATTCACACACGACTTAGCAACTGAACAAGTGCCACCTGGGAAACCCCCATCCACCTAAATATACACCTTATAAACCTAAATATGTTCTTATTATATGGGATAGGAGCTCTGCTCCTAGGTGTTTTCACCAACTTGAAAATGTATTTTTAAAAAATTTCATGTGAACATTTATAGCAGCCTTTTATATAATTGCTAAAACCTGGACATAACCAAGATGCTGTTCAATAGTTAATGAATTAACCAACTTTGGTATATCCATTCAGTGGAATGTTATTCAATAACAAGAAGTAAGCTATCAAGCCTAAAATACATGTAGGAGATTAAGCACACATTTCTACAAGAAGGAAGCCAGTCTGAAAAGGATGCATATTGTATGTCTTCAATTATATGATATTCTAGAAAAGATAAAAATATGGAGAAATAAAAAGATCAGCAGTTTCCAAGTTCAGGGCAAGGATGACTAGGTGAAGCACAGGGAGTTTTTATGATTCTGAAACCATTTTTTATCATATATGTGATGTATCATATGTCACAATATGTATTTTGAAAATGTATAGAATTTTATAGCACAAATAATGTATCATTATGTATGCAAATTTTTTAAAAAGCGTTTAGAAGCTCAAGGTATCACAAGCAAGAATGTAGGCTCTTCCAAGAATGTCCATCTGTGTTACAAATGTTTGAAACAACCCCACTGAAGAGGGTAAAGAAGTGAAAATGCTGATGTACGTAACTTTGGAAAGCAGTGAACTATGTAACACTAATGGCCAAACCAAACAGAAATGAAACTGCACAGACTCACTGTGCTGTAGTTGAAAAAAAGGTTGTTTCCCTCTAGGGTAGGGGTTGACACTTCTGATCCTTCTATACATGTATGCTGGAATTGAGCAATTAAGCAAATAGATGGTGGATGGCTAGAGTCAAGCTTCACTGTTGGGGTGGGAATTGGTGGGTAAGCAAGAGATGGAGGCTAAAATAAACCATGAAGTAATGGCTTAGAGCTGGAGACATCTGTAAGAACTCGCTTAACTTAATATAGATACATATGGTTACATCTAGAAATATTTATAAATATGTGTATATACATGAGTTAGTTACATGTGTATTTCTTTTCTCCATCTGCTGAGAGGGCCTGAAAGAAATGGCTCTGCTGTAGCAAAGAGCATACCTACTACCCAGATTTTTATTCTTATACCATTTACTAAAATTCTTCAAGAGATGGGAATACCAGACCACCTTATCTGCCTCCTGAGAAATCTGTATGCAGGTCAAGAAGCAACAGTTAGAACGGGACATGGAACAACAGACTGGTTCCAAATCGGGAAAGGAGTATGTTAAGGCTGTATATTGTCACCCTGCTTATTTAACTTACATGCAGAGTACATCATGCAAAATGCTGGGCTGAATGAAGCACAAGCTGGAGTCAAGATTGCTGGGAGAAATATCAATAACCTCAGATATGCAGGTGGCACCACCCTTATGGCAGAAAGCGAAGAAGAACTAAAAGCAACAGACAAAGGATTAATCTCAAAAATATACAAGCAACTCCTGCAGCTCAATTCCAGAAAAATAAATGACCCAATCAAAAAATGGGCCAAAGAACTAAACAGACATTTCTCCAAAGAAGACATACAGATGGCTAACAAACACATGAAAAGATATTCAACATCACTCATTATCAGAGAAATGCAAATCAAAACCACAATGAGGTACCATTACACGCCAGTCAGGATGGCTGCTATCCAAAAAGTCCACAAGCAATAAATGCTGGAGAGGGTGTGGAGAAAAGGGAACCCTCTTACACTGTTGGTGGGAATGCAAACTAGTACAGCCGCTATGGAGAACAGTGTGGAGATTTCTTAAAAAACTGGAAATAGAACTGCCCTATGACCCAGCAATCCCACTTCTGGGCATATACACCAAGGAAACCAGATCTGAAAGAGACATGTGCACCCCAATGTTCATCGCAGCACTGTTTATAATAGCCAGGACATGGAAGCAACCTAGATGCCCATCAGCGGACAAATGGATAAGGAAGCTGTGGAATATTACTCAGCCATGGAATATTACTCAGCCATTAAAAAGAACTCATTTCAATCAGTTCTAATGAGATGGATGAAACTGGAGCCCCTTATACAGAGTGAAGTGAGCCAGAAAGATAAAGAACATTACAGCATACTAACACATATATATGGAATTTAGAAAGATGGTAATGATAACTCTATATGCAAAACAGAAAAAGAGACACAGAAGTACAGAACAGACTTTTGGACTCTGTGGGAGAAGGCAAGGGTGGGATGTTTTGAGAGAATAGCATGTATATTATCAAGGGTGAAACAGATCACCAGCCCAGGTGGGATGCATGAGACAAGTGCTCGGGCCTGGTGCACTGGGAAGACCCAGAGAGGGGGGATCGGGATGGGGAATACATGTAACTCCATGGCTGATTCATGTCAATGTATGACAAAACCCACTGCAATATTGTAAAGTAATTAGCCTCCAACTAATAAAAATAAATGAAAAAGAAAAGAAAAAAAACAACAACAAAAAAGAAATCTGGATGAAAGTGAAAGAGGAGAGTGAAGAAGTTGGCTTAAAACTCAACATTCAGAAAACTAAGATCATGGCATCTGGTCCCATCACTTCATGGGAAATAGATGGGGAAACAGTGGAAACAGTGGCTGACTTTATTTTTCTGGGTTCCAAAATCACTGCAGATGGTGACTTGCAGCCATGAATTAAAAGACGCTTGCTCCTTGGAAGAAAAGTTATGACCAACCTAGACAGCATATTAAAAAGCAGAGACATTACTTTGCCAACAAAGGTCCATCTAGTCAAGGCTATGGTTTTTCCAGTAGTCAGTATGGGTGTGAGAGTTGGACTATAGAGAAAGCTGAGTACCTAAGAATTGATGCTTTTGATCTGTGGTGTTGGAGAAGACTCTTGAGAGTCCCTTGGACAGCAAGGAGATCCAACCAGTCCATCCTAAAGGAGATCAGTCCTGGGTGTTCATTGGAAGGACTGATGCTGAAGCTGAAACTCCAATACTTTGGCCACCTGATGTGAAGAGCTTCCTCATTTGAAAAGACCCTGATGCTGGAAAAGGTTAAAGGCAGGAGGAGAAGGGGATGACAGAGGATGAGATGGTTGGATGGCATCATCAACTCTATGGACATGAGTTTGAGCAAGCTCTGGGAATTGGTGATGGACAGGGAGGCCTGGTGTGCTGCAGCCCATGGGGTCACAAAGAGATGAACACGACTGAGCAACTGAACTGAACTGAATCATTTGCTAGAAAAAAGAACCAGGGGTCCCTGGAAAACCAACTGATTGTAGGCCAGATATGAGATGGTCCTAGAGACCTAATAGTGTCAGAAAATAATTTGACAATGTTTGTTGATCAAGTGCTCAAACAAACTACACTGATGGGAGTGTGTCCAAGGGGCACAGGAGTCAAATGAAAGAATTTCTAATGGACAAAACTTGAGAAGCAAGAACAAGTGAAGTCATGTTGGATTATAATCCAAAGTATAAATGAATATCCATGAATCCATATAGATGTAAATTAATAAGTGGTGAAGAGACATGTTTTCTCTGCGGAAGAATTTTAAATAAATTATGTAGGTGCTCTGTCCTCAAAAAGAGGGGGCATAAATCTCCAGTCTCTAAATGTGGGCTCTGTACAATGACTTCGTTCCAAAGAGTATAATATGGAAAAAGGGGAAACGAGTAATTTTATAGTGCAGAAACCTGACAAATGCTACTTCAGCCATATGATCAAGGTCAACATCAGTGGTCATAAAACATGTTGATAGTATGTACCTGTTATATAATAGGAATCTATGAATGAAAACGTACACAGTTTTTGAGTCTTTTATAGTACTGGAGAGCCAGCAAATTTGCCTTCATCTGTGTACCATAAAATTCTTTCAACATAAGAAAAAAACTTCATCACTTTGGATCAAGTGATTTTTTCATTGTTTCATTTTAGTTACGTCTTAACACTATACCAAAGAAGTCTAGTATTTTTCTGCTTTTTATAAGCATGCATGTGAAAAGTATAAAGTGCAAACAGTCATTTTTGAAGAGTCTTCAGAAGCACAATTCTAATAACTGTCTTTATATGCCATAAAGAAAATCTTCCTTACCTTCCTCTTTGTTTTCCTTTTTACTAGAAAAATCATCTTTTCAGATTAAGAGGGTCATTTCCTTCTCATTACTAGGAACAAGTTTCTATCAGGGAATTAATTTCTGTTTTTTTTTGTTGCTGCAGTTTTCCCATCATCTAAAGAGGTATCTGAAAAGAGAAGATGCTCCATAAATATTTAATAAATCAGTGCATCATTACATTGTCTGCATTTGCCCTTTGAATACTTCCCTCTGCCTGGGGAATACTGATTCAGGTTAAGGAAGTGGCTGGGATTCTTATGTTAAAATAGATTCTTGGCATATCTCATTTAATTTAATGTTAAATGAGGAAGAAATAGCAACAAAATAGGTGGGGATAGTATGAAAGAAATGGAAGAGAACTCAGATGATCCAGTGTCATGGCATCTGGGGAGGACAACATTTCAAAAATGAGGTCCTCAATAGTGAATATTTCAGAGAATAATAAAGAGCAAGCTGCTAGATTTGTTGATATGGAAGACAAAGATGAATATTGAGAGAACACATGAATGATGGGAATAAACCACCCAGATCTCAAGATTTAGTAAGTAGGAGCCATTAGAAATTGATGGGTTGAGTAAAGAATTTTCTTTTTACTTCATGATTATGCATATATGTGTACACATAAATTTAAGCTTCAAAGTGATGACATGTGCATTGTATATGGCTCAAGTTGTCTTTGTTATCTTTCACAGCCTTAAGCAATGTTGAATGTGCAACACACTTTTATACATATGATTTATTTCACATATAATTTTATTTCATTATATTAATTATTCTGTATTCCAGTTCCCTTATTCTTGCCATCCATAGTAGTCCTATTTCTGTTGAAAAATAATGGATAAATTATACTTAAAATTTATAGGAATAACAAGTTGATAACTCAGTTTAGTAAACAGAAAAAAAAGTCATAGATAGTTTGAGAATGTATACAGTAATCAAAAACTCATTTGTGAATCCTTGTATAATTTGTAGAGCACCTTAACTTTCATTGTTTTAATGAATTTCATAGCAACTCCATGAGGAAGCAGGGTATAATATTACTGAATTTCAGAGAAGGTAATATTAATAAAGTTTTTAATTTGCCTTGAATTTAGATAACTTCCATTGTTTTTCACTGTTTGTATGACCTTAGTCATTTCACTTAGCTACTTCTAGTTTTAATTTTTTCACCTGTAAAATAGTTATGTCTACCTCCTAGACTTACTGAGACAGTTAAATGAATTAATCAAATGCTCAAAAATCTGACCTTTTCATATTTTTTCATATTTTTTGCCATGCTGTGCATAAGCAGATATAGCCATAAACCAGTTCTGAATTGGTTTAAAGGAAATATGGAATCAAATAGAATATGTAGTTGGTGAATATAGTAGCTGAGAGTAAATGTAATCCTTTGGCTGCACAAAAGTTTTTCTTGTGCCTTCAGTCACGCCAACATTTGGTATATCCTGTATTTATTACGTATTGCACTTGATTTTTGGGTTCCTAAATTTATTCAAGAATATTTTAATAATCATTCTACTGAAAACCTAATGCAAAGTTTAAGTCTCTTTAAAGGTGGATTTCTACTCTCTTAATAATAGCATAGCAAAATTACTCAGAAGTTCCTTTTATTCCACAATATCTCAGAAATTGAGAGCAGATAATGAGAATGTATTCACAGTCTTAATGTAGTAATCCCCAGTGGAGATTTTCACATTTTTAAATTATTTAATGATGTCATTTAAATATTATCTGTCCACTATGAATATTTCATGTTCATCAAAAATTCCCTGTAAAAGTAAAAATAACCTGTACATTTGTTAAAGAAGACAGTATCAATGATAGCATCCAAATGGTATTTCACTGACTTTGGCATGGGGAATAGATTTTAACCCAATGGTTCCAATCAATCATCTCAAGTTTTTCTAAGAGTACACAGACTGAGGGCATGTTAACAAAAGGAATCTTGGAAATAGGACTTGAATAATGAAATAGGACTGAAAATAAGCTCTGTCTCAAGACTGGATATTCTTCAAGAACATGTGGAAGAATCCCTACAAGTCAAAGCTGAACCATCTCCATTGACATGACCAGTGTGAACATACCAGCATAGGGTATGGACTGGTTATTCTCACTTCAAATTTGTATGTTGAAGCCCTAACCCTCAATGCGCCTATATTTAAGACATGAACTTTGAAGAGGTAATTAAGGTTAAAAGAGAATGAGGTACTAACTCAATGTAACTTGCATGCTTTAAAAAAAAATGAGGGAGGGAGCTTCAAAAGGGAAGGAACATATGTCTGCCTATGGTTGATTCATGTTGATATATGGCAGAAACCAACACAATATTGTGAAGCAATTATCCTCCAATTAAAAATAAGTAAAGAAAAACAAAGAAAAGAAATGAAACAAAAGAGATCCCAGGCATGTGTATACTCAGAGAAAGGGCCATGTGAGGACACAGCAGAAAGGTGGTCATTTACAAGCCAAGAAGAAAAGCCTTGGAAGACACCGACCCTATTAGCACTTTGATCTTGGACTTTCAGCCTCCAGAGTTGTGAGAAAATATGTTTATGTTGTTTAAGTTTTCCAGTCTGTGGTATTTTTTTTTTCAGTCTGTGGTGTTTTATTATGGCATCCTTGGCAAGCTAATGGGCTTCTCCTAGGTGGCTCAGTGGGAAATGAGTGGGAAATCCACTTGCCAATGCAGGAGAGGCGGGTTCCATCCCTGGATCAGGAAGATTCCCTGGAGAAGGAAATGGCAACCCACTCCAGTATTCTTGCCTGGCAAATCCAAGGGACAGAGAAGCCTGGCGGGCTATAGACCATGGGGTCACAACTTATCAACTAAAGAACAGCAACAAAGCAAACTGATACATGTTCCCACGAGGAGGCATCGTGAGCTTTGGAACATCAAGAGCAGAAGTGTAAAGTTATGCAACTATGAGTGCTGTACTTAGTCGCTTAGTCATGTCTGAGTTTTTGCAACCCCATGGACTGTAGGCCATCAGGCTCCTCTGTTCATGGGATTCTCCAGGCAAGAATACTGGAGTGCGTTGCCATGCCCTCCTCCAGGGGATCGTCCCGACCTAGGGATCGAACCCAGGTCTCCTGCATTGCAGGTGGATTCTTTACCAGCTGAGCTACCAGGGAACAACACCTGCTATGAGAAATTTAGTTCGATAATATGAGTTAACCTATATAGAACATCTAGTATGTGTTGAGTAGTTGAGACACATACCTTTTATCTCCAAATCACACCTTTAATGTTGGCATTATTAGTCTCAGGATGAAGATGTGAAAAGTGTTAGAGGAATTAAATAGCTTCCTCAAACCAGAGAGATGAAAAGTAACTGATAGGAGATTAGAACTTAGTATTTTTCAATTTAAAGTGATGACCTTGTCATTGTGTCATTATTTCACTATGAATTTTTCTGTGATGTCGGCTTTGGCTCTATCTTCTTAGACTTTGCTCAATCTCTCTCTCTCTCTTTCTCCATCCCTCCTGCCTTCCATCTTTCTCTCTCACTGTCTTTCTTCTCTCTCCTGCTCCTGCTTATGCATTGTCTAGGCTTAGGAGAGATAAGGGTCCTACACTAAATATTCCCTTCCGGTTTACAAAGTGAGAGGCCAAGCAGTAGAGAATAGAGTTAGGAAGGACTTTGTTGTGCCTCTTTGATTATTCACCGAGGACAACTTGGCATCAGCTCAACCTATAACCTATTTTGCCTGCTTCTAACCATTTTGTTTTCAATTACTATTTTACCTTGGCAACAAAGTCAGAAACTTAAAAGGCATTAGTTTCATTGTTAATTTAATTAACATACAGCATCTCATTACATCAGAAAACAATCAACTGCCTCTCCACTTTCTGAGCAACTAAGAAATAAGTTGGAAGCCATTGAAAAGGGAACTATGGGGAGAGTTTTTGAAGGTTATCTGGAAAGGTAAGGTGTTGGGAAGCTCTGCTTTTGGAATGGAAAGCAAAACAATTAATACATAGTGGGTACATTGGCCTTCATGTTTACTGTGTTTTCTTCCTTGATTTTTACTTCCTTTCTTCTGCCCTCCTCCCTGTCTCCTCCTCTTTGCCCATAAAGGTATCCTTTCTCTGCAAACCTCTTTGCTTTGCTTCTAAAGAGCCTCTCATGAATGCATGAAATCAAGCAATCACAGATGTACCATCTTAGCAGTTTTTCCAGCATCTTATGTTGTTTTGCTCTAGAGAAATTTTAATGTGAATCGTTGAGGATGCTTCCACTCATTGATACAGTGTTTAAATTTATTATATGTTTCACTATTTGTAACAACACCAAAGAATTGTTGCATGGATTATTCCTGTTTGTTATATGTAGAAAATGTGTCATGAAGAAGTTAATTTACCTGACAGAGACCACATAGCCTTAAAGGTAAACTTTAGTAGCCTAAATCTATGAATTATACTTGTCATTGTCTTTTTATAGTACATATTTCATGTCTGTATATTATGCAATTTGTAATACCATCTCAGAAAATGGGAAAGTAAACAATATCCTTCTTAAATAGGCAATAAGTAATATATTTTTATATGTTAAGCTATTAAAAATGCAATTTATCTGTTTGCTTCTTAAATTTTGTATTGCTAACTGCTTAGATATAGATAAATGACTTTCTTACTACATCTGGATATGTGAGAAAAAATATGAATAGTCGACTATGAGATATAAGGGGCTTCCCGGGTGGCTCAGAGGGTAAAGCATCTGCCTGCAATGCTGAAGACCTGGGTTCGATCCCCAAGTCAGTAAGATAAATGGCAACCCACTCCAGTACTCTTGCCTGGAAAATTCCATGGACAGAGGAGCCTGGTAGTTTCTGAAAAAGAAAATATGATACACTTCCTCCTCTTATTTGTGTTTGACCCATATTTTATTGTTAGGTATGTAGGTGCATATGTATATCTTCTTTTGAGAGTGGGTAGAGGGAGAGATTATAGTTCATGGTTAAAAGCGTAAGCTCTGGGGTAAAAGTATCTGAGTTGTCAGCAGTAAACATTGTACCCTGGACAGACTACTTATGCATTTAGGTCTCAAATTCTTAATTTGAAAATTTCCTGAAATATAGTACTTGCAATATTGAATTCTTGTGAAATGAAATGATAGGATACATATAAAATATTTCATACTTGTCACCTCTTATTTACTCATGAATAGCTGATATTTTTCCTTCCATAGCACTTTAATGCTGTGTTATCTATTCTGGGCAAAGGGTGGATAACAAAATAAGTTCTCAGGGCAATAAAAGATTGTCATGCTTAAAGTATGTGTGTCATTTCCATGCACTAAAAGTAATGTTAGTAGTGTCTTCTGATTGTCAGCAATTTGCTGCCAAAATGAACAGTTCTTTGCAAAGGGCATTTCTAACCTTGGATATCAATAGCTGAAAGATAATAAATTTGGGTTGCTTGTTCTTGAGTTAGAAAGAAAACTATGTAATTGTTACATGCAGCCTTTCAAAGTGGCTTCTGCTAAGGAAAGTAATAAACATTCCAGTTGAGGATTCATAATACGTCATCTATCCAAGCCTTTCTTCTAGATGTCTCCTGACCTCTTATCCCTTTCTAAGCACACATACGTATATCCAGAGTATATGGAGATGTCAATATTAAAGGCATATTTTCTCTATCTGGCTAAATAACATTTACATTTTCTGATTATGAAAGTTCACTATCCCCTAGACTATATGTAATACACAGAAAAAAACACAAAGAAAAAAAATTATCCATTAACCTACTATTCAAAATTTTCTGTTGTGGAAAAAAGAGACCACCTAAATGAGAACAAACAAAGGTTGTTTATTCAGAGCTTGTTATAGCAAGGGAAATGGCCATTGTCACTTGTGTTAATAGAGACTCAAAGACAGACAGAGGGGTGGAAAAGCTTAATAGTTAAACATGGAGAAGGCTTCAAGTATGCCTTGAAGGGGGGCTTTTGGCATGGGGAAACTGTCTCAGGCTAAGTAGAAGTAGGGTGCTTTATGGGATTGGCTTTTCCCTGGTTGGTCCTAAGGTGGAAGCGGGGGCAAAAATTAGGGAAGCTGTCAGCTCTTAGTCCCATCTTAGCCATTTTTAAAGCCAATTATGATTGTTACAGGGGTTATTGCTTGGCTTCCCGGTTTGCTGTTGTTGCTTTTTGCCAGAGACATTCTGACCTTACCAATCTGACTTGTAGATAAGGAGTCTGGTTTCCTGGCATGGTTGCTGATTGTGGGCCAGAGTTTCAGTTTTATATATGGTCTGGGCATTATTCATTTTATATTCAGTCTGTCACCATATTTGATATAGTGTATTCTGGCCCTCCTCATCCCACTACCAAAGCATATGTTTTATTGTAGAGTGACTAACAAATGTTATGGGTAGAAAACGTGTATTAATGAGTAATATCCAAATCCCCACGGAATTATGTCTGTAATTTCATTAATCACATATGCAGAGCACCTATTATGTAGCAGGTTCTGATGGGCCCAATAAGTTAATGATGGTAACGTTTCTTACTTTAGAGAACCTAGAATTTTGTAGTAGACATGAAATGGTTCTAGATATCCTCTTTGTTTAACCATTTGCTATGAGTGACTTCAATCAAGCATTTATGGTTGAAGTAATCATATATTAATTTACGGTCTTTGACCCACAAAATTATAGATGTTCATCACACAAATGGAGAAATATCCAAGTTTCAAGTGTGTAGTGCTCAAAGTTAAGTAAGTGTTTAAAAATGAAGGCAATTCTGTATTTCAAACTGAAATAATTAGCTCTCTGAAAAGTCTGTAATTAGTATATCATTTGAATTTAGAATTAATATTGCAGATAGCAAATTACTGCTTATTTCAGATGGATTTTAGTTGCTAAATCAAATGCAATTGAATGCATTTGGATGTTCTCAATGTACTATATTGTATTTATTAATGAAAATTAATTTAAACTTGGATTGCATAATTTGCCTGTGTATACAAGTTAAATTTATAATTGCTATTAAATGCCAATTCAAGAGACATTTGAATGCAAAATTTAAATGAATTTCATTCATATAACCCCCAACTAAAATTCCTACCTATGTTAAATATGTACAAATATTTCTAGCATTTATGATCTTTATATGGAGATCATTCATATTTATTTTGGATGATTGATGACATTAGTTCCCTGAGAAGATTATTCTAGTATAAAAGTGTTTAGATTAAAAAAATCAGTGAATCCTGAATTAACTTCTTTGTTTTTTAAGTTATGTAATGTTGAAATGAATTTTTATCCCATAAGGTATTCTTAAAACTATAACATAAGTGTATATGTGTGTGCACACTCACACAAATGGTTATATATATATATGTATATAGTTTATATTTTATGCTCATAGGATCTTTTATCACTGAGAAGATAAAGTTTATAAACTCTTTGGAAGCAATTATGGGAAGCAAGATTTTGACTAGAAATTTTGTTGAGTTTTCTACCCTTAACAAATTTAAGAGATTTTTTTCTATATTGGCTCTCTTGAAAGTATATATATATAATTTGTTGAGAAGAATCTAAATCTGTAGAATGAAAACTCAACTTATTAAACATTTTTATTATAAATACACTTTTACTTCCTTCAAGAAACTATTATTAACAAACTAATTCGGATAGAACCGCAGAGTGACCTTAATTGCCTGTATAGCAGTCATTACCCATCAAAATGCATTTTCCTAGAGTGTGGACTCTGATACCTTACCTGGATTCAAGCCTTCTGGTAGAGCCTCCTGGCTCTACCATTACTGAATTGGAGACGTGGGCAAATTATATATGTCTCTATGTTTCAGTTTTAACATTTGTGAACTGGGAACTTTATAATATCTTTCTCATAGGGCTGTTGCAAAGATTGTGAGTGATTATATTCATATGATTCACAGTAGTACCAGGCACATGGTAATCATTTCAATAAATGCTGCTGGTAGAAATCAGAGTGAAGAAGGAGGAGGAGAAGAGGAGGAGAAGGGAAGGAAGAGGAGAAGAGGGGGCAAGGGGAGGGAGGGAGAAGAGGAGGGAGGGAGTGAGAAGGAGAAGGAGAAGATGATGACCATCACCATCATCCCAGCACCCATTAGATCGATGTACAGCTGGGTGCTCCCGCCTGCTCCTCGTGAACAGTAGGATCTATAAATACTTTAAACCTTGTCCTCTGATATCTGGGTGAAAGCGGAGAGAAGTTCAGTATACCAGCCCCTTACACAGTAACTGCACTGCAGTCTTTTTACTCATTTCATTGTGCTGCAAAATTGGCCACTATCCACAAGTCTCTGGCCGACTTATTTCTGTTCAACAATCTGGAAGCTAGCTTTGAATCTGCATCCCCCATCTAGTTCATAACAGCTTCTTTTCCAGGGACTCACATCTTGATTACAGTCATCCTCACAAAAATCAGTGTATTTTGAAAATTCTGATTCTTATTTAACACCATGTGTTGCTGCTTAAAACCCCAGTGTGGCATGCTGCAGAACATTCAGATTCTACTTAAAACAAGACTCTCTTGAATAGTTCTCCAGATTGAGTGTGGTTTTATACTATGTATGTCCTACAGTTTGCAATATTTGGCTTTAACACAGATGTGTGTCTGCATCTGCTGGATGCGCCAATCTTGTGGTCACAGTTAATTTTTCTCTGCCCTTAGCCCTTTGAGCACAAGATCAGCATCATTACCAAAGGGTCTAGCTTGTAAGAGAACTGGCACTTATTCTTTACCTGAATAGATTTTCCTATATTCTATTATTTATTATTAGATATCTAATGTATTGTATGCATTATAAATGTATGTTGCACTATTATATATAATTTACACATATATGTATAATTTGATACACCTGAATGCTTGAGCTATTTGGTTGGTGCAAACATAATTGCAGTATCAGACAGTGAATTTTAAATCATTACAACTAAGCTGAAACACATCTTTATTAATCAAAGTAGGAACCATTGCAATCAACACATTTTTGCCAGTGAGAAATGTTTGTTTATTCCTGTAGCATAAAGATCCATCTTTGGGATTCATTGAACTCTTAGAAAGCATTTTCTGTCTCCCGCTGGTTATAGAAGCATTTTCCCTGCAAAAATTTGTCAAGATACTTGAAGAAGTTGGTTGGCCAGAGGTCAGATGAGTATGGTGGATGGGGCAAAACTTCATCGTCCAATTTGCTCAACTTTTGATGCATTGGTTGTGCAGTTAGGCATTGCCATGGAGAAGAATCAGGCCCATCCTGTTGACCAACACCAGCTGTAGGTGTTGCAGTTTTTGTGCATCTCATCTGTTTGATGAATATACTTCTCAGATGTAATGGCTTCACTGAGATTCAGAAAACTGTAGTGGATCATGCTGGCAGCAGGCCACCAAACAGTGACCATGGCCTTTTTTGGGTCCAAGTTTGGCTTTGGGAAGTGCTTTGGAGCTTCTTCTCAGTCCAGCCACTGAGCTGGTCATTGCCAGTTGTCATATAAAATCCACTTGTCATTGCACATCAAAATCTGATTGAGAAATGGTTCCTTGTTGTCACATAAAATAAGAGAAGATGACACTTTAAAACAAAAATTGTTTTGATTTTCGATCAGCTCATGAGGTATCCACCAATCGATCCTTTTCACTTTTCCAGTTTGCTTCAAATGCCAGAAGATGGTAGAATGGTCAACACTGAGTTCTTTGGCAACTTCTCATGTAGTTGTAAGAGGATCAGCTTTAATGATGCTCTCAACTGGTCGCTTTTAACTTCCGATGGCCGGCCACTGCACTCCTCATCTTCAAGGCTCTCTTCTCCTTTACAAGACTTCCTAAACTGCCACTGCACTGTATGTTCAATATCAGTTCCTGGGCCAAATACCTTGTTGATGTTGCAAGTTGTCTCCACTGCTTTATGACCCATTTTGAGCTCGAATAAGAAAATCACTTGAATTTGCTTTTTGTTTAACATCATTTCCATAGTCTAAGATAAATATAAAATACACAGCAAATAATAAGTCTTAGAAAAAAATAGAGCAAGAAATGCATGTTAAAATCATGTATAACATAGCCACATTTATTTAAGAATATATTCCAATATCAAATGGCAAATTTCAACAATGCAAAATTGCAATTACATTTATACCAACCTTAATATCATAAAGGTTGGGCTTTATCATAAAGGTTGGTCATATGATATGGGCTTCCCAGGTGGCGCTAGTGGTAAAGAACCTGCCTGCCAATGCAGGATACGTAAGAGAGGAGGATTTGATCCCTGGGTCGGGAAGCCACTGGAGAAGGAGAATACTGGAGAAACCACTTCAGCATTTTTGTTTGGAGAATCCCATGGACAGAGGAGCCTGGTGGGCTACAGTCCATGGAGGTGCAGAAAGTAGGACAGAACTGAAGCAACTTAGCACAATATCATAAAGCTGTACCTAAGATGACAGTGAAAATTATAAAGTCACTATGATTTCTCACATTTTTGTTGTACCTGATCATCTCTCTTTTCTCTGCATTGTTGGAGTCCCCTGGGGGAAATTTGAATGTAGTTAGGAAGTTAAATAGCTCAGGAGTTAAACCAGTGCCTTGCCTTGTGATTGACTGTTAATAGCATGCTTACTCCTCCTCAATAACGCTGTTAATGCTCTTTGCCTTGGGGTTAGTTCTCCAAAAACAGATCCTGAGATGAGGATTTCTGAAAAGTTGATTTATTAAAGATGTGCACTCAGGAAAAGTCTTTAAGATAGTGGGGGCAGCTGGACAGAAAAGATCTCAAATCCTGACCTCAGGTGTATCCTTAAGTGTGAATTATACTGAAGAATTTGTTCCAACTTCAAGAGAAGGAGCTAAGCTTTCATAGGCTCAGACCCATTAGTCATTAACTTAGGGTCAACCCATAACATAGCATGGACTCCCAACCACTTTTGGCAAATCACCTTAATAGCAAAAGAGCAGACTCCTGTTGCAGAATGTCACAGAAGGTAGACCAGTAGTTGCAAAGCACACACAGAAGCCAGGGAAGGGAAATCCATAGACAGAAAAAGAAGGCTATGAGAATCTCTGTGGGCGTATGTGTTTCTCTGCTTGTTCACTCGGAACCAGGGAGTAGGGAACAGGATCTGAGAAGGCCCTGATGTGAGAGTAGATGAAAGTTTAAAGATGGGAAGGATTCTGGACTCTGGGTTCTTTCATCACTAGGCGACATTACCATCAGTTGGTTGAGTAGCCTTGAGAAACGTGATGTCAGGAAAGAAGAACATTCTTCTGTCTCAGTAGTCGGTAAAAAGGTACTTTCGCTTGACAATCTTCCTGCAAAAATGACTCTTAAATCAGTTCCAGATTGTAATTCACCTGCTTTATGTAGTTTTCACAGGTCTCATTCTTTGTAATAAATGAACAATTTAGGTCTGCCTGCCTATGTGAACACTGACTATTCTCCAGGGGAATTGGTTAAAGAGGAAAAGTACACTTAGGAGAACAGCTCTCTCTCTTCTCTCCCTCTATGGTTCTCGTTATCTCTTCATTAAGCAAACATTCACTGCTGTGCATTAGTGCCAGGACCAGTGCTTCAAGCAGTAAATGCTGTGACCAGGGAGCTTATTGGAGGACACAGATATTTTGACAAATAGTTACAGCGGGGTTTCCTCACCTGTAATGTGGGTCACATTACTGCATTTTTTAACTATTAGTTATCTATTTCTGCATAACAGATTGTGTTAAAACTCTCTCCCAGTTTCTGTGGATTGAGAATTAAGGCAGAGCAGAGTGTGGTTGCTTGTCTTCCCTCCAGGGTTTTAGGACCTCAACTGGAAGACTCAGAGGCTCATATCACCTCAAGGCCTGTTTGCACACATGCCTGGCAGCAATGCTGGTTGCTTGCTGTGGACTTATCTGGAGTTGTTGGCTAGAATATTCATGTGCGACATTGCATGTGGCCTGGACTTCCTCACAACATGGTGGCTGGGTTCCAAGAACAAGCATCCCAAGTGAGAGAGAACTATCTCATAGTGCTATGTGCCACGTGCTAAATTGTTTTACTCGTGTCCAACTCTTCGTGACCCTGTGGACTGTAGCCCACTAGGCTCCTTTATCCCTGGGATTCTCCAAGTAAGAATACTGAAGTGGCTTGTCATTTCCTTCTCCAGGAAAATTTTCCCAACCCAGGGATTGAACCCATGTCTCTTATGTCACCTGCATTGGCAGGCAGGTTCTTTACCACTAGCACCACCTGGACCATAGAGCTAGAGTGACGATTAAATCAATTAACTGATATAAAAGGCTAAGATCTTTATCTGGACCTCAGTGCTTAATGAGAGTTAGCTATTATTAGTATTGATAATAATAATAATATTATTATTAACAGTAACTATGAATATAAAGTATGTTCAGTTCAGTTCAGTTCAGTTGCTCAGTCTTTGCGACCCCATGGACTGCAGCACGCCAGGCCTCCCTGTCCGTCACCAACTCCTGGAGCCCACCCAAATTCATGTCCATTGAGTCAGTGATGCCATCCAACCATCTCATCTTCTGTTGTCCCCTTTCCCTCCTGCCTTCAATCTTTCCCAGCATCTTCGCATGAGGTGGCCAAAGTATTGGAGTTTCAGCTTTAACATCAATCCTTCTAAAGAAAACCCAAAACTGATCTCCTTTAGGATGGACTGGTTGGATCTCCTTGCAGTCCAAGGGACTCTCAACAGTCTTCTCCAACACCACAGTTCAAAAGTATCAGTACTTCAGTGCTCAGCTTTCTTTATAGTCCAACTCTCACATCCATACATGACCACTGGGAAAACCGTAGCCTTGACTAGATGGACCTTTGTTGACAAAGTAATGTCTCTGCTTTTTAATATGCTGTCTAGGTTGGTCATAACTTTCCTTCCAATGAGTAAGCGTCTTTACTTTCATGGCTGCAACCACCATCTGCAGTGGTTTTGGAGCCCCAAAAATAAAGTCAGCCACTGTTTCCACTGTTTCCCCATCTATTTGCCATGAAGTGATGGGACCGGATGCCATGATCTTAGTTTTCTGAATGTTAAGCTTTAAGCCAACTTTTTCACTCTCCTCTTTCACTTTCGTCCAAGACTCTTTAGTTCTTCTTCACTTTTTGCCATAAGGGTGGTGTCGTCTGCATATCTGAGGTTATTGATATTTCTCCCAGCAATCTTAATTCCAGTTTGTGCTTCTTCCAGTCCAGTGTTTCTCATGATGTACTCTGTATATAAGTTAAATAAGCAGGGTGACAACATACAGCCTTGATGTACTCCTTTGCCTATTTGGAACCAGTCTGTTGTTCCATGTCCAGTTCTAACTGTTGCTTCCTGACCTGCATACAGGTTTCTCAAGAGGCAGATCAGGTGGTCTGGTATTCCCATCTCTTTCAGAATTTTCCACAGTTTATTGTGATTCACATAGTCAGAGGCTTTGGCATAGTCAATAAAGCAGAAATGGATGTTTATCTGGAACTCTCTTGCTTTTTGATGATCCGGCAAATGTTGGCAATTTGATCTCTGGTTCCTCTGCCTTTTCTAAAGCCAGCTTGAACATCTGGAAGTTCTCAGTTAATGTATTGTTGAAGCATGGCTTGAAGAATTTTGAGCATTACTTTACTAGCATGTGAGATGAGTACAATTGTGCGGTAGTTTGAGCATTCTTTGGCAATGCCTTTCTTTGGGATTGAAATGAAAACTGACATTTTCCAGTCCTGTGGCCACTGCTGAGTTTCCCAAATTTGCTGACATATTGAGTGCAGCACTTTCACAGCATCATCTTTTAGGATTTGAAATAGCTCAGCTGGAATTCCATCACCTTCACTAGCTTTGTTTGTAGTGATGCTTCCTAAGGCCCACTTGACTTCACATTCCAGGATGTCTGGCTCTAGGTGAGTGATCACACCATCATGATTATCTGGGTCATGAAGATCTTTTTTTATAAAGTTTTACTGTGTATTCTTGCCACGTCTTCTTAAAATCTTCTGCTTCTGTTAGGCCCATACCATTTCTGTCCTTTATTGAGCCCATCTTTGCATGAAATGTTCCCTTGGTATCTCTAATTTTCTTGAAGAGATCTCTAGTCTTTCTAATTCTATTGTTTTCCTCTATTTCTTTGCATTGGTCACTCTGGAAGGCTTTCTTATCTCTCCTTGCTATTCTTTGCAACTCTGCATTGAATGTAAAATACTGTAACTAACAAATATGTTAGTTACAGTATTTTACATTCAATGTAATTCCTTTCTAATGCATCGAGGTAGATGGGGGTGCGTTTATCAAGTTTCTAGTTAACTCTTCAAAAAAATCAGTTGTATATATGGAGGTTGTACCCCTATTTCTTACTACTGGTCCATGAAATTTTACCTGATGTTAAAAAGAGCTGAGATTTGAGCTGACATTGAAAGAACTGAGCTGTATGACCCAAGAGGATTAGGACAAGGTTTGAGTTCCAGTGAGAGAAAGCTGCCAGGAAGGATGATCAAGAGTACTGTTAGGCTGGTGAAAAAGTGACTGCAGTTTCGGACTATGAATTTTAACTCATTATAACTAGGCTCAAACACAACTTTATTAATAAAAATAGGAGCCATTACAATCAACATATTTTTGCCAACGAGACATAAGTTTGTTTATTCCTGTAGCGTAAAAATCTGTGCTTCAGGATTTGACAAGTTCTTGGAAAGCATTTTTCTGCCTCCTGCATTTTCCCTGCAAAAAGTCATTAAGATGCTTGAAGAAGTGGTAGTTGGTTGGCAAGAGGTCAGGTGAATATGGTGAATGAGACAAAACTTAGTAGCCAAATTCACTCAACTTTTGAAGTGTTGGTTATGTGAAGTGTGGTCAGGCACCGTCGTGGAGAAGAATTGGGCCCATTCTGTTGACCGATGCCGGCTGTGGTCATTGCAGTTTTCTGTGCATCTCAACAATTTGCTGAGCGTACTTCTCAGTTGTAATGATTTCACCAGGATTCTGAAAACTGTGGTGGATCAGACCAGCAGCAGACCACCAAACAGTGACCAAGACCTTCTTTTAGTGCAAGTTTGGTTTTGGGAGGTGATTTGGAGCATCTCAGCCCAACCACTGAGCTGGTCATCTCTGGTTGTCATATATTATCCACTTTACATTGCACATCACAGTCTGATTGAGAAATGATGTATAATAATAAGTGATCAAAATGATGTAACTAAATTTATGTAAGAATGCATTCCAGTGTATGTATGCCTGCTATGTTGCTTCAGTCGTGTCCAACTCTTTGCGGCCCTATGGACTATAGCCTGCCAAACTCCTCCGTTCTTGGGATTCTCCAGGTAAGAAAACTGCAATGAGTTGACATGCCCTCCTCTAGGGCATCTTCCTGACCCAGGGATCAAACCCACATCTCTTACAAATAGCACCACCTGGGAAGCCCCTGTATTCTAATATCATATAACAAAATTCAACAATACAAAACCACAATTACTTTAGCACCAACCTAATACCATTTGGAGAAGGCCATGGCAACCCACTCCAGTATTCTTGACTGGAGAATCTCATGGACAGAAGAGCCTGGGCTATGGTCCATAGGGTCACAAAGAGTCAGACACGACTGAAGCAACTTAGCATTTAGCAAATGCAATCCCGTCATTAGAGAAATAAGATAATTTGGGTGCTATTAGAACTGTGTCTCCAAGTCTCAATGTGGTGACTGAGTTATAGCCATACACTAATGCCTTCACTTGTTAGCAATTTCATTTTTATTTGTAAAGATCATTTCATTCAGTTTTGAAGTGAAATTTTTTCCAGTATGTGAGGATATATAAACAATGATTCTCTTCACTTAAAAGTTGTGAGTATAGTAGTAAAGAAGAATATGGAGACAGGAACGGAAAATCAGAAAGGACACTGACATGTAACATAAGTTACTTTCATTTAATAAACTCAAGTGCTTATTAGGACTGAACTTGAGTGGCCGATCCCTTCCCAGAGAACACTTAGGGTGACAGCCTATTACTTTCTAAGAAAGATGTGTAAACTGTAGTGATGCTATTTGAGTTGATTGATGCTAATCAACTTTTCTGATTCTTCTGCAAAAACTCTGAAGCCATCAGGATTGTCTTCTTGGTCTTTGGTCAGTGAGTTAGGCTTTTCCTCATCTCAGTGACTGTCTTCTTTCAGCCTACAGATTAACCCCAACTGCTTTTAAAATGTTGTCCACTTCATCCTCCACTATTTCTCATCACCCCTACTTGTCCCCTATACTCAAGCCATATCTGACTTCATGCAGCCCCTAAATAAGTCATTCAGTTTAACGCTTCTCTACTTTATTCTTTTCTACTTTTTATCAGAAGGTTTTATTTTTTATTTTCTACTTTTTAGAATGCATTCACCTTTTTGTTTTGAAAGTTTCTTCCTTTCCTTGTCTCTATTCAGAATTTGTGATTTCCTCTTTCTTGCTCCCATATCTTTTTTCTGGAGGGCATGTGTCATCTTATTTTTGCTTGCTATAGATAATGCCTTTCTTCTTCCTTAAGTTGTGACTTCCCCTGAGCAGAAACTATTCAGTACTCATGTTTATCTCTTCAGTGTCTATGACCTGGCCTTTTGTATATTAGATAAAATGCCTAGTGAATGAATTACTTGAATTTATAAACAACTATACACTGCTCTGGTCTGGCATCTACTTCTTCCTCCATAATACAATCTTTCTTCTAGACTATGCTTATGCATGTGTATGTGTGTGTGTGTATTTATTTTTATCTATCTGCTACCATGCAAAGGAGAACCCCAAAACTCTGAGGCTTAAAGCAACAATGGTGATTTCTTCATTAATTTTTCATGATTCTGGGAATTGATTGTGCTCTGCCAAGTGGTTCTTAATCAGTTTTATGTAGTTGGTGACAGATGAGGAGTCAGGCTAGAATCACAATGAATATTTCTTCCTTTACAAACTTAGCAGTTGATGTGGACTGTAAGCTGAGACCTCAGTTAGAACTGTTACTGGAAAACCTGCACAGAGTTGTTTTTATGTAGGGAAGTAATAAAAGTTAGATAGAGCTTACCTGTTACTATTGTTACTTAATTGCTAAATTGTGTCAGAATCATTAGCAACCTCAAGGACTTTAGACCAGCAGATTCCTCTGTCCACAGGATTTCCCAGGCAAAAATACTGGAGCGGGTTGCCATTTCCTTCTCCAAGGGATCATCCTGACACAGGGATCAAACCCGGGTGTCCCACATTGCAGGCAGATTTTCTCCCATCTGAACCACCAGGGAAACCCATGTCTATGTATGTATATATATACATACATGTATGGTTTTTTTATATCTAGTATTTTGGTCACCTAATGTGGACAGCTGACTCAGCGGAAAAGTCCCTGATGCTGGGAAAGATTGTGGGCAGAAGGAGGAGAGGGCATCAGAAGATGAGATGGCTGGATGGCATCACCAATGCAATGGACGTGAACTTGGGCAAACTTTGGGAGATGGTGGGGGACAGGGAGGCTTGGCATGCTGCAGTCCATGGGGTCCTAAAGAGTCAGATACAACTGGGTGGCTGAAGAAGAACAATATATTTATATGATAGTTACATGACCCCAGGTAGTAAAATATTTGCTTTACTAACTTAAACCAGCTTGTTGGTTTTCTGAATGTAGTAATATGATGGAAAGAGTTGAAGCCAACGCTGAATTGAATCTGTCTGAGCTTCCCTTTGAGATCTGTCAGGTCTCCTCTCTGAAGGTTGGGTGTGAGGGGTCTTGGCATCACAATGTGTCTGAGATACACAATCTCAGGAGGATGTCAGGTCTACCATCCTAGAGTCTTGTTTTCAGAGGACAGGAACTATAAACCTATCTCTAAGTTGTCTCTTTCTTCACTTAGTCATGCAGGCCATTTTGATTAGGAAAATTTTCAAACATTAGCACATTCACTTTTCCCAGATAAAACAGCTCTATAACATGACTGGCAACAGAGGTGACAGTTTTTTGGTCCTAAGGTCTTTTCCCTCCAGCTCTGCACTCATAATCCCTTGAACCTTACCAGTGGGGAGCTAGATCAGCTCTGTACCACCAGGTAGATCTGTCAGGCTGCCCTTGACTCTTTTGAAGAGCATAACCGTGAGATGATTTTGAGAGTGAAGGCGACTTTCTTATAAAATTACCCTGGGGCCACAGACAAAATTGGGACTGTTCTAGGCAAACAAGAGTGTGTGATTGCCTGGTTATGAGGATATGAATCGTGTCAAGGATCCTATTGGTCAGATTTTACAGGAGACAGTCGTACTGAATTTTGGACTACTCCACTGAGGCAGCATGACCTAGGTTTCAATATTTGAATCCTAGGATTTGATGCAAAAGGCCTCTGATTCCCACTGTGTTGTCAAGACTGTATGCTGGCCTTTAGGTTTGCCATTAGTCAAAATTGGGTGCAATGCCCAGATTAGTGACAAAAGCCACTGATGCTGATTTTCCTAAGGATACAAGGAATATAAAGTGGAATGTTAATATTTAGATAGTCAGTGAAAAAACATGTACTGATTTGGGAATAACAGGCCAGACATCGAACGTTAGATTGTATAAAAATAAGCGAATATGCCTCAAAATGACATTCTTAGTCACTGTGGAATATTATTTAGCCAATAAAGTGAATGAATTTGAAATGTGTCTCTTGGATTTGGAGAAATTTTTATAAGCTATCACTGAGTGAGACAAACAAAAGTAAATTGTATAAAATATGATTCTCTTTGTATAAAAAATGAAAAACTTTATGTGTATGTGTTTAAGTACTATATTTTACTGAATCTGAAGTACTAGTGATTGTGAAACACATCATCATTTCATATAATATAAAGAAGAAAAGTGCTCAGATTAAACTCTGACAGAAGAATTTTTTATCACTTAGAAGTTTAACTTTCATTTAAAGAGACATTTTAGAGTTAACTAAACATCAATGCTTGTCTTATATAACTTTGTTATACATAAAGAGGAGCATGTAAGCAAAGCAAATTGATCAGTTTTATTAAAATATAACATCCACAGTATAATTTTTCTGAGTCCCTTCCAAAATGCAGTCATAGATAATTTCATTTCCACCAATGTCTTCCTCTGCAATCACGATTATTAGCATTTTAAAAATGAGAAATCCAGCATTGACTACAGGTTTGTTCTTTTTCTGAGACCCAAATCCTCGTTCTTTAGATAAGTATGTGCCAGTAATAGATAGTAGCAACTATGTCACCATTTGGGTGTTCTGCAGTAATCATCAAATGTATCTTAATTTCAGAGACATTAAAATATGACAAAGATGCATCGTAGAATTGATGAAATATATATATGCTTGTGTTAAGTGATTATATGATTATATGATGATGGAGAAAGCTACAGTAGAAAACATGTAAGGCTGTTAACACATGGTATGTGTGGTTGAGCCGGTAGATGATGTGTGCAGAGGAGATTGAAAAAAAGTCCATCAGTAAGGGAAAAATTACTGTGCTAAAAGCAGTCACCCAACACAATACTGAAGGAGAAGGACAAAGTTAAGAGGACTGATAACTTCTTAAATTCAGGACTTACTGTAAAGCTATAGCAATCAAGATGGAGTATCGGCCAAACAATAACCAAATGGATAAATAAAACAGAAGAGAAAGTCCCAAAATAGGCTCACATACATACAGGCAACTGGTCTTTTATAAAGGAGCAAAGGTAACACAATAGAGCAAATAATAAGCCTTCTCAACACAGGGCACTGGACATCTACATGAAAAAATAAAGAAAAAGAATCCAGGTACAAATTTTACACCCTTCACAAAAATTAACTCAAAATGGATCATAAAACTCATTGTAAGACAAAAACTGTAAAAATCCTGAAAGGTGATGTAGGAGAAAACCTAGATCACCTTGGGTATAGTGATCCCTTTTTAGATACAACAGGAAAGCCACAATGCATGTAATAAATAATTGATAAGTGCGTGTGTGCTCAGTTGCTCAGTCCTGTCTGACTCTTTGTGACCCCATGGACTGTAACCCACCAGGCTTCTCTGTCCATGGAATTTTCCAGGCAAGAATACTGAAGTATGTTGCCATTTCCTACTCCAGGAGATCTTTCGAACCCAGAGACTGAACCCAGGTCTCCCACGCTGCACGTGGATTCCTTACCATCTGAGCCGCAGGGAAGTCCCTCTGAGCCACCTGGGGAAGACCTAATTGATAAGTAGGACTTTATTTGTATTAAAAATGCATGCTCTGTGAAAGATAATATCAAAAGAATGATAAGACAAGCCACAGACTGGGAGAAAATATTTGCAAAAGGCACATCTGATAAATCACTCTTAACCAAAGTATACAAAGTACAGTTAAAATTTAACAATAAGAAAGCAAACAAAAAATGTTAAAAATGGTGCAAAAACTTTAACAGTCATGTCACCAAGAAAGACAAACAGATGGCAAATAAACATAATGAAAAGATGCTTATGAATGTTTATAGCAGCTTTATTTATAATTGCCAGATTATATTTTCTTCTGGAGGTGAATGGATAAATAAACTGTGGTACATCCAGACAATGCAATATTATTCAGTATTAAAGAGAAATTAGCTGTCAAGCCATGAAAAGACACGGATAACTTTACATACATCTTACTAAGCAAAAGAAGCCAATCTTACTAAGCGAAAGAAGCCAATCTGAAATAGCTACATATTGTGTGATTCCAACTATATGGCAGTAAAAAGATCAGTGGTTGTCAGAGGTGAGGTGAGGTAAGTGGAGAGGTAAAGAGAGCACACAGGACTTTTAAGGCAGTGAAACTGTGTTCTGTGATAGTAGATACATGACATTATATATTTTCCAAACACAGAATGTACAATACCAAGAGTAAACCCAATATGAACTAGGACTCTGGGTGATCAAGATGTGTCAATATAGGTTCATCAATTGCAGCAAATGTAGCTCTCTGTTGAGGAATGTGGATAATGGTGGAGGCTATATATATATATATATTTGGGGTAGGATGTGGGAAATATCTATCTTCCCCTCAGTTTTGTGGTGACCCTAAACCTTCGACTGCAACCATGAAATTAAAAGACGCTTATTCCTTGGAAGGAAAGTTATGACCAACCTGGATAGCATATTAAAAAGCAGAGACATTACTTTGCCAACAAAGGTCCGGCTGGTCAAGGCTATGGTTTTTCCAGTGGTCATGTATGGATGTGAGAGTTGGACTGTGAAGAAAGCTGAATGCCGAAGAATTGATGCTTTTGAGCTGTGGTGTTGGAGAAGACTCTTGAGAGTCCCTTGGACTGCAAGGAGATCCAACCAGTCCATCCTAAAGGAGATCAATCCTAGGTGTTCACTGGAAGGACTGATGCTGAAGCTGAAACTCCAATACTTTGGCCACCTCATGCAAAGAGTTGATTCATTGGAAAATACCCTGATGTTGGGAGGGATTGAGGACAGGAGGAGAAGGGGACGACAGAGGATGAGATGGCTGGATGGCATCACGGACTCGATGGGCATGAGTTTGAGTAAACTCTGGAAATTGGTGATGGACAGGGAGGCCTGGCGTGCTGCGATTCATGGGGTCGTAAAGAGTCGGACACGACTGAGCGACTGAACTGAACTGAACTGAACTGAAAGCTTCTGGGGAAAAAAAATAGTGTGAAAAATATTAATTAATTAATTGATTAAAAACCATCACAATACATGTGATTGCACATTTGCATTTCTATACATTTATATTTGTGTACTCACAAAAAAGAAGTTTTAAACTTTTTAAATACAAAGAAAGAAGGTCATTGAAGGACTTTACAGTCTGCATGCTCTGTTGCAGTCACAGGAGTTCAGGAAACATTTGAAAGGACTGAATGAGAAGGCATGTAAGGTAGTTACGTGCGTGTTAAGTTACTTCAGTCATGTCTGACTCCGTGCGATGCTATGGACTGTAGCTTCCCAGGCTCCTCTGTCCATGGTGATTCTCCAGGCAAGAATTCTGGAAGGGGTCACCATGCCCTCTTCCAGGGGATCTTCCTGCCCAAGGGATCAAACCCGTGTCTCTTATGTTTCCTGTATTGGCAGGCAGGTTCTTTACCACTAGTGCCGCCTTTCCTCAATGGTCCAGGAGGCCTAATTAAAAAAAAAACAAAAACAAAAACTACTTTCTATAGCAACAATGGATCAGGGAGAGCAACAGAAGCAATAGCTTTAGTGAATCAACTATAGTCTAGGACTCTCTCTGATTGGTTCTGAAATACAGTCAGTTGATTGCATCAGCCTTTGTCTGTCCTCTTGTATGTTTTGGCATTGGTGGTTGGGAGTCCACTCCTCACTTAGAGAAGAGGGCTGGATTTGCTACTATTCTTGATGTGGTTTTGAGCTTTCAACAATTCCGTTTTTAGCAATAAAACAGATGAAATTTGACTTCTTACTCCATCTGTAGTGGAGCAGTTCCCATACTTATTATAGACTGAAATGACTTAGACAAAATGGCTTGAAATTATAGATTTCCCAGTTCCCCCCACTCTAGATTCAATAGAGTGTGGAATCTGTTTTTTAATAAGTTCAGGTGATGGTGAGACGGTTGAAATTTGGAAAGGATGGTTATGAGCCATTTATCATTTGAACTGGGGATGTAAATGGAACGTGTTCTAGCATCATCCTTACTATGGCCAACCTATGGTGATACAGCTAAATTTTGGCATGAAAATTTAGATGGAGTCCTGTGGTTTGTGAAAACGCTGTTAGGTTTAATGATTGATAATACCATATGTGTTGCAATGCATTTAAAATTAAAATCATCACTACTTAGCCAGAGAGTATAAAACTATTTATGAAACCAGTCTGTGTTAAACAAAAAAAAATTGAGTATATTAATTAATTAATTAGTTCTGTATCATCAGTGTACCTGGGGTAGGAGGCAGCCCAGAGAAGGGAAAAGGACTGAATTTTGGAGTCAGAAAAGACTTGACTTTAGATTCTGACTCCAGTACTTCCTACCTGTTATAGACAAGTCCCGTCCCTCTCTGAAATGTTGTTTGCACATTTATAAAACAGAGCTGATAAGACCTACCTAAAAAAGGCTGCTGTGAGGACTGCATGGAACTAATGACGCTATAAACTCCAAGACACTGAATGAATCTTTCTTGTTTATGACTGACCTCCCCTATCCCTTACCCCCACCGCAAACACCATGTCAGACACATAACAGGGGCTGAAGACCCTGACTTTTATTAACATGATCATTATATTTAGAGAATATCATACTCACCTGTTAAAGCAGTGCCAGTAATTGTTTTCCTCTTCTCTGGTTTTAATGTGCCATGGGAATGTGTTTATGTGTTTTCAATCCTATATCTACTTTGTTAACCACTCACCCATTCATCCACGGAGCTATAAACACAGCCAAGTAAATGTTAAACAGTGAAGCCCTGTAACACGAATGAGAATCATGTCACTCATTTTCTCAGCTCACCGTGAGCCTTTATGTATAGTCAAAAGGGAACTGGAATTAAAATCACCAAAAACAATCAATACCTCTCCTCTTCTCTTTCCCCACTCCATATAAACCACCTTCAATTAAAGTGTATATATATATATATATATATATATATATATATGTATATGTATATGTGTATATATATACAAATGAATGAATAAATATTTCATGGTAACCCCAAGTTTCAGTGATTGAGATCAGGAAAATAGAGGGGAAAAAATGAAAAAGCACTGTTTTCCTTGCCTTTTCTTTCTTTTGAACCTGACACGTGAGGATGATTAAAACACTCAGGAAATCTCAGTGTGTGAAGAGGAGAACAGGTGGATATAAATGGATACGTAGATCTGTATATATATCTATTACTGTTTATATCTGTATCGGTAGCATATCTCTGTATTTCAAGTTAGAGATTATAATAGACTTTAATAAGAATTGGAGAGGAAATGGCAACCCACTCCAGTACTCTTGTCTGGAAAATTCCATGGACAGAAGAACCTGGTAGGCTACAGTCCATGGGGTCGCAAAGAGTTGGACATGACTGAGCGACTTCATTTTCACTTCTTTAATAAGATAATACCTTATAAACATACCTAATATTGAATAATATTAAGGACAATCATAAACCCTGAAAATCAATGCAAATAAGTTTTGTGTGTGCTTAAGTATAATAATTATGTTTGAAAGTAAGGTTTTCCTAGATTCTTTAACCTTTACTTATGTTAGAGCTTTATGGGTGTTCACTTTTCACCTTTTCTTCAGCTGCTGACATATGATTAATGCTCTGAAACCAAAATTTTTTTAAAATATGGAGGAATATAAAGTTAATTGCTATATTTTGCTTGTAATGGGTCTCAAGAAAATTGTTCACCCTGGACCAATAAAAGCACAGATGGCATGAAGAAGGATGTCACAGTTTTAGAATAAGTTCCAAAATAGAAAAAGCAGAATAATCCTTTTCTTTTGGTCCTGGTATAATGGAACTATATCTCTGTGTGTGTGTCACTGTCTGTTTCTCACACACAACAGACACACACAATTGTAAACATCTGGTGTGTAGAGTGTTTTTTAATTACATTATCTCCTATAGTTCAGTGCCTGACACATGTTTAAGGATCAATTAAAAATTATCTGTTGCTTTTGAGTGAACTGTGTTAATGCTAGAATAACATAGATAACATTTTTCATATACATTATAAAAAGATAAGAGAACTGGATCAAAAGAAATTAGGGGGTTTGATGATTTGCCCAAATGACACAGCAAGGGGGAACAGTTTGATGTTAGTGTGAATTTACCTTTGAGCTTTCCTGGTGACTCGGTGGTAAAGACTCTGCCTGCAATGCAGGAGATGTGGGCTCGGTCCCTGGGTCAGGAAGATCCCCTGGAGGAAGGTACAGCAACCCACTCCAGTATTCTTGCCTGGAGAATCCTATGGACAGAGGAGCCTGGCAGGCTACCGTCCATGGGGTCACAAGAGTGGGACGTGACTGAAGCAACAGCATTCACGTGCATGGAACTCATTCATCTTTACCTGGAATTAATGGGAAGGGAGGAGACAGGCACAAACTCTCACGTTCCCACTTTTCCTCTCGTTAGATGTACAGGCACGAGGAGAAGGACGTATACTGGCCCTCTGTGTGGTAGGCTGACGTGGGAGTCTCCTTGAGAAATCTTTCATTTATTCATATTTGGTTTTTAAATAGTATTATAATGGCCAGTGAAAATCTCCATTTGGCACCAAAAGGCGAGTGAAGTACTAAGGGGTGAAAAATATATACACACAAAGCTTTGTTTTATTGTTGTTCAGTCGCGAAGTCATGTCCCACTCTTGTGACCCCATGGACTGTAGCCTGCCAGGCTCCTCTGTCCATGGGATTTCCCCAGGCAAGAATACTGGACTGAGTTGCCATCTCCTTCTTCAGGGGATCTTCCTGACCCAGGGGTTGAACTTGGGTGTCTTACATTAGCAGGTGGTTTCTTGACTGCAGAACCACTGGGAAAAGACACCCAAAGCTTACAATGGGGCTCTATAAGAGACCTTATTTTCCAAAACATTGTCACCTTTCTGAACAATCAGTCCTTCTACTTAATGTACAATAAACACAGCCTATAATTTGATATAACTTCTTTTTTCTAAATTCTTAACATAAAAGGAACATATATTTGTTCATGTTACCTTTATATATAGCAGTAATAATAGCTATCACTGATGGAATGTGTCTTATGTTCCAGAAACTGCTCAAAAGACTTTATGTTAGTTTGTTCTCAGTAACGATGAAATAGTTACTGTCTTTGGGTGATGAAACTGTAGGTGAAGTTATCGACCCAAGGTTATATAAGTACTAAATAGAGAAGAGGGAATAAGCTGAACATCTCACACTGAACCTGTTGACCTAGGTGGTGACCCCCCTGAGGGACTCACTCTCAGAACTGAAGCCCTGGCTTACAGAGCAAAGAGCTTGTGTTTTAGAGCCAGTCGACCCTGAGCTCCAAACCTGGCCGGCCACCCTTACTGCCTGTAGGATATTGGAGCAGTATCTTGTTCAGTTGGATCCCTAGCTTCCCCAACTGGAGAAATGAGGGTAATAATACCTCACAGATTTGTTGGGCAGAGTCAGTGAACTAATATATTTATTTTACTGACTATTTTCCTGGAACATCATAGTAGATATGCAAAAATAAAAGGCATTTCTAAGTTTAAAGTTGTTTAGACTTAAATAAACCATTCCATTTACTAACAAATTGTCCTAATTAGGTTCACTGAGAAACTTAAAGCTGTGTGGCTAGAGGCCATCTCCAAATGACGAGCAATTCCTTATTCCCACACCTCTGTATAATTGTTTTCTTCCAATAATGAGACACTGGGAGTCTGAGTCTGTCTGACCGCCTGTTTTACTGCTGCTCATGCCCATGATTCCCAGAGTATTTGCCAAGGCACCTTGTGGTGCCATGCCAAGCTCACAGGGACACACTAGGACAGTTTAAATCATTAGGAAAACATAGGGATACCTGACTTTTGTCAGACACTGTAGGGATGACTCAAAGTGGATCACATTTTGCACAATAATCACTATAGTTCTTTCAGTGGTGTCATATCTTTGGGAAGCTGGGTTTCCAGCAGCTGCTGGATTAAAAAGCAAGCCTCATGTGAAAATCCGTGTGGACAGGAGATGAGAGTGGCAAGCTGTTTCCAAGCTGAGAAAAGTTGGGCCCCATCAGTGTGCATTTCCCATTGGCCACCATCACTTGTGGTAAGTTTTAGAAGAGGCAGAGGAACCAGAGATCAAATTGCCAACATCCGCTGGATCATCGAAAAAGCAAGAGAGTTCCAGGAAAAACATCTATTTCTGCTTTATTGACCATGCCAAAGCCTTTGACTGTGTGGATCACAATAAACTGTGGAAAATTCTGAAAGAGCTGGGAATACCAGACCACCTGACCTGCCTCTTGAGAAACCTGTATGCAGGTCAGGAAGCAACAGTTAGAACTAGACATGGAACAACAGACTGGTTCCAAATAGGAAAAGGAGTACGTCAAGGCTGTATGTTGTCACCCTGTTTATTTAACTTATATGCAGAGTACATCATGAGAAACGCTGGTCTGGAAGAAGCACAAGCTAGAATCAAGATTTCCGGGAGGAATATCAATAACCTCAGATATGCAGATGACACCACCTTATAGCAGAAAGTGAAGAGGAACTAAAGAGCCTCTTGATGAAAGTGAAAGAGGAGAGTGAAAAAGTTGGCTTAAAGCTCAACATTCAGAAAACTAAGATCATGGCATCCAGTCCCATCACCTCATGGGAAATAGATGAGGAAACAGTGGAAACAGTGGCTGACTTTATTTTTTTGGGCTCCAAAATCACTGCAGTTGATAACTGCAGCCATGAAATTAAAAGATGCTTACTCCTTGGAAGGAAACTTATGACCAACCTAGATAGCATATTAAAAAGCAGAGACATTACTTTGCCAACAAAGGTCTGTCTAGTCAAGGCTATGGTTTTTCCAGTGGTCATGTATGGATGTGAGAGTTGGACTGTGAAGAAAGCTGAATGCCGAAGAATTGATGCTTTTGAGCTGTGGTGCTGGAGAAGACTCTTGAGAGTCCCTTGGACTGCAAGGAGATCCAACCAGTCCATCCTAAAGGAGATCAGTCCTGGGTGTTCATTGGAAGGACTGATGCTGAAGCTGAAGCTCCAATACTTTGGCCACCTCATGCAAAGAGTTAACTCATTGGAAAAGACCCTGATGCTGGGAGGGATTGGGGAGGAGGAGAAGGGGACGGCAGAGGATGAGATGGCTGGATGGCATCACCGACTTGATGGATATGGGTTTGGGTGGACTCCGGGAGTTGGTGATGGACAGGGAGGCCTGGCGTGCTGTGATTCTTGGGGTTGCAGAGTCGGACACGACTGAGTGACTGAGCTGAACTGAACTGAATGAGGGAGATTGTTCATTGTTCTTTCAATGGTTATGCATCACTTTTTCAAAGAGCTGCTAAGCTGTCAGGACCTAAATGCTTCTTAAGTTGTTTAGATCTATGTGCATGTTTAGTTACTCAGTTGTATCCCGGTTTTTGTGACCCCATGGACTATAGTCCGCCAGGTTCCTCTGTCCATGGGATTTTTTTTTCCAGACAAGAATACTGGAATTGGTTGCCATTTCCTCCTCCAGGGGCTCTTCCTGACTCAGGGATCGAACCTGTCTTGTCTCCTGTGTCTCTGGCATTGTGGGTGGACCCTTTACCCGCTAATTCATCAGGGAGGCCCTGTTTGAATTTAACTGCCTAATAAACAGAACTCCTGGATATTTAGCAGTGATCTTTCAACTATGATTTATGACCCACCTGCGCTGGCATGATCTAGGGAAACTTGCCGTGAATACTCCCGCCACAGGATTTCTGGAATCTGCATTTCTGATGAGTTTCTCTGGTTAATCTTTATACACACTGGAGTTTAAAAATAACTCACTCAAATGCACATTTGTGTCCAAATTTCAGATTATCTTTTTTTTTTTGCCTGCTCTCTTCTTTTTGAAAGATCCGTTTGCATCTTGAGGCCTCCCTACTACCTGTGGCTGAAGAAAACCATCCAGCCCTCTTTCACCTTTCTGTCTTTAAAGTGACAGGAGCCACCAACACATATCCAAGAGCGTTTGGGCTGGAAGCCTAGGTTCTCCCTGTTATCATTGTTTATGGGAATGGCCAGGTAGTGATTTGTCACCTGGTGATGTTAATTACCAGCCAGGCATTCAGATTGTTTCTTTTTTCCCAACTCTCAGCTTGATCCCTAAAGTTTCAGCATGGAGTCGGGAAGCATTTAATGGAAAGTTAATCAGCCAAATCCTCCCAGTTCAGAAGTTACTCCCTGGCTCAGGCTCCTGCTTGGAACACCAGGGTATCCATGTAATATGGGGAAGCAATTATTTACAGAACGCTTCCCAGAGGGCCTGAAAGAGGTAATGACCCTCTACAGGGGCCTTCTGGAGGGCCTAGAAGCCACTTATATACCGCAGAGAGAATGGCCTGACTCATTATATTTTTAAAGATCTGTTTGTTCTTGTCAAAAGAGGAAGCAAATAAGCAGAGGGGTGCTTGCTTCTGAGATGCCAACAAAGAGGATTTCTTTTTTCTTATCTTTTTTTTTTTTTTCAAGCAGCTGCATCCTATGTCAGTGGAAGATGATGTTACCTGTGTTAGAGACATAGGTGATCTAGATTTGATTTGCATGTTAACTTTCCTGCTTTCAATCAATAACTGCTTAACAAAGTCTCTGGCTAAGCATTCCCAAATTGATTTTCAAAGAGAATTTGCATTTTATCATTTAAGGTGTTTTGCACAAAAGCTGGTGTTTGGGGGAGGAAACAGAAGGTGGTATGAATGCTGTACAGACTTTGTGTCTCCATCAGAGACCACAGCTTCAAATGTCTGGGGCATCCAACTTTGGGGTGGTGGTGTCATGTGGTGGAAAGGGTAAAGCTGGGGGTCTGTCTGGTTTTGAGTTCTTGCTCTGCTCTTAGGCAAATGACTTTCCCTGTATCAATCTTAGCATCCTTCACCTGTAAGTCAGACATAATGATACCCACCACGTGCGATGTCGATTCTCTCCTGAGTATCTCAAAATGTATCCACATGTCAACAAATCTGTTTCCCATATATACCTACAATGTAGGTTACCGGCTTATATGTGGGGCATTCATTAAATCAACCTATGTACAAAATGCTACCATGGACTTGGTGCTTTTTCAGGCACCAGAGACACAGAAAGAATTAAACACAACCCTTCTTTCACGAAAAAGTGCAACTCTTCCTGGTTGATTTTGTCGAGATCTACGACGTACCTTTTTGCATTGGGGAAGCTTTCACTGTTAAATGTGGCTTGACATTAAAAGATCTACTCTAGAACATATCTACCTTATCAATCATGTCAAATCTTTACAGGGGTCTCTTGGACCGTGTTCTTACTAAATCAGTGAGCCTAATCAAAATTGAGCTGACAAAACATGTCATGTTCTGTCAAGAGAGCTGGCCCATCCCTAAAGGACCCATAAAGACTCTGTGCATCCCTGTATTAACCTTCGAATCTTTTACCCATAAATCACATGTACCTGAGATGTTGATTCTCTCTGAATATCTCAAAATGTATCCACATCTCCCGTCCCAGCCATCACTTATCCTCTTGTGCAGGCTGCTCTCAGCCTTTCCTGAGGAATGCATTCTTCCTGCTCCTCTCACTCATCTCTCTAGTTGTGCTCTGCCCCGGTCCATTTTATAGACTATAACTGAATTTTTAAAAATTCGGTATGCTTCCAATGACTTAAAACCATGTGAAGGTTCCTCTGAGCCTTAGATTTAAGGGCCTGTCGCTGGCTCAGCCCCTGCTGTTCCCCAGTCTCACCCCTCACACCCCCTTGCCTAAGCCCGTCTCCCAGTCACACCAGTCTTCTCTGCTTTCCTTTGATGTGCCAAGCCCACATTTACAGCACACCTTCACATTAGCTGTTTCTTTTTGCTGGAAATCTCAACCGCAGCTCATTGCCTAGGTATCTGCTTCTCATTTTTTTCAGGATTAGAAAAAGTTACTCATTTTCTAAAATTTCTTTTTACCATGGAGATTTTAAGTGTCATTCCATGTGTTCTTATGTCACCTCATATATAATATATTTCTGGCTAAAACTTCTACATTAAAACCTATCATGCAGTCCCGTAATTGTTTTTCTTTTACTTTACAGTCAGCTTCACAAAATCCAGGGCTGGCTCACACTGTGTTTAATAAAAGGTAGATTTTAATCAGTATTATTATCTGTAAATAGAGGATGCTTCTTGATAAGATTGTTGTACAAAGTAAGTATTAAATGAAAAAATATCTTTAACAGATACTCAACAAATCCATTCCCCATATATATTTACAATGTAGGCTACCAGCTTATGTTTGAGTCATGCGTTCATTCAAAATACAAATAAAATGCTACCATGAATTAAGTACGTTCTCAGGTACCAGCAACACAGAAACAATTAAACACAACCCGCTTTCAAAGGTTCATGTAATCATGGAAAGTGCGGCACATGTATAAGCCTTCATGGTTGACTTTGTTACGTTCAGTGAAGTACCTTTTGGGGCCAGAGAAGCTCAATTTCACTGTTAAACATAGTTTACCATGAAAAGATCTACTCTAGAACTTATCTGCTCATGAAACATGTTGAATCTTTGCTGAGGTCATTCTGACAGTGTTCTTACCAAACCCATGAGCCTAATCAAAATTGAGCTGAGGGAACGTCACACTCTATCAGGAGAGCTGGCCCATCCCTAAAGGGCCCATAATGACTGTCTGCATCGCTGTGGGCTCTCTCATGCTTTGTATATAGTTCAGGAATGCAGGAAAAAGGTACAAGACAATGAAGAAACTAATACCTTCTTAGGGGGACTAGGAGCAGTGGTGTGGACCCAGATCATGTTTCTTATTTGCTCTGCAGACATTGTCCTTTCAGCTGAGTAATGTCATTGATTTTTCTTTCCATGTACCACCTCTCAGGAAATGGAAGTCTAATTTAATCCGCAAAGGTTTATTCAGTAAGTGCTGGGTATAGTCACTGTGCTCGGGGCTGGAGGTACTTGGTGAACAAGACAATAAGTTTTCCCATCATAAAGCTTTCATTTCAGTATGGGAGAGTAACAGTTAAAATCGGGTGGAGAGGGAGATGGGAGGGGGGATCGGGATGGGGAATAAGTGTAAATCTATGGCTGATTCATATCAATGTATGACAAAACCCACTGAAATGTTGTGAAGTAATTAGCCTCCAACTAATAAAAAAATTAAAAAAAAAAATTAATTTGTAAAATATATATTTAACCACAGCTTTAAAAAAGTGCACAAATAATTGCAAGGCACTAAGAAAAACAAAACACATACCCTCCCGAAATCTCACCTATTCTGTGGATATTGAAAGACTAATGTGCTTATTTGAGAAATTGCATTTAAAAAAGGTGAAAGCTAAATGTTGAAAAACATTGCCCAGGAGGAAGAAGACTTGGAGACTGAGAGGGCCTTCTAGACAGTGGAAATATTACAGGTAAATGCTTAGTAATGAGAAAAAGCCTAGAAAGTTTGAGAAACTAAAACAAGGCCAGGGTTTTGGAAGGGCAGAGACAGACTTGGAAACTGGTCCACAATGATGCTGGCAGGAAATCAGGAGACAGACTCTGCTGGTCCATTCTTACGGCTCTGTGCTCAGTGCTGCTTGGATACACTCACTCAGTCATCACTCCTTGTACACACTGATAGTTTTCTTTGGATGAACCAACATTTAGGCAGCTAATGAGACTGGTCTGAGGTCTTTTCCCTAAGAAGTGAGAGACTGGGATTCTAATCAAAGTCTGCTGCTGCTGCTGCTGCTAAGTTGTGTCCAACTCTGTGTGACCCAATAGATGGCAGCCCACCAGGCTCCCCCGTCTCTGGGATTCTCCAGGCAAGAACACTGGAGTGGGTTGCCATTTCCTTCTCCAATACATGAAAGTGAAAAGTGAAACTGAAGTCGCTCAGTCATGTCCGACTCTTCTCGACGCCATGGACTGCAGCCTACCAGGCTCCTCTGTCCATGGGATTTTCCAGGCAAGAGTACTGGAGTGGGGTGCCATTGCCTTCTCTGAATCGAAGTCTAACTGATTGTAAATTTTCTTCTTTTTCCTCCTCCTCCTCTTCTTCTTTTTCCTCCATCCCTTTATTCTTATTATCCCTTATTCCTATTATTATTAAACTATATTATGCTGCATGTATGCATCTAAGACATTAGTAGTTTTCACTTGTCTTGAACTTCAACTCCCAAGAACCAAGAAAGGAAAATTCTATTTACCTATCTCATGGGGCATCTGGTTTCTCTTCCTTTAACTTTGTGTGGCTTATCAGAATGGGGCTGCTCTGGAGAATCTATCTATCTGTCTATATCTATATCCATCTATCTATCTATCTATCTATCTATCTATATCTATACCTCTCTCTCTCTCTCTCTATAGAGAGAGAGAGAGATGTGTCCTCTGCCATGCAGCAAACATCCAGTGCTCCTGGACTCAGGTGTCCAGGGACAGGATGGGCCCTTAGCGAGGGCCTCAGCCCCTCCCACCCCCAGAGACTTTGCCACCATCTAGGGATTGTGAATTCACAGGTTATACCTGCCTGAACTGGAATAACTTTGTGTTTTAACACGTCACTCAGGGCTTCCTAGGTGGCATTAGTGGTAAAGAGCCCACCTGCCAGTGTAGGAGATCTAAGAGATGCAGGTTCGATCACTGGGTCAGGAAGGTCCCCTGGAGAAGGAAATGGCCACCCACTCCAGTATTCTTGCCTGGAGAATCCCCATGGACAGAGGAGCCAGGCAGGCTACAGTGCATGGGGTCACAAAGAGCTGGACAAGACTGAGCAGCTTAGCACACATCATGCAGGGCATTTCATCCTCAGCCCTTTTATATATTCAAACAGAGTTTTCTCTTTCAGTGTCTAAGACTTTAGCAGGGGAAAAAAAAAATCATCTCATTAAGAAAATTGTGCCTTCTCCCCACTCCTCTATGACATTACCATCTCCCTAGTCACAGTCACTTTTTTCTTTTCTTCTGTAAGTACAGGATCCAGCATTTACACAAATTATGAAAGCTGTGCCTAGAATAATAATTTCCGTAGGCTCAGCCAGGCTATTCTTCACGGCATTTGTGTTTGGAATTGCAGTCAAACTGAGTGAACTTCCTCCTCTCCTCCAACACAGCCGCTGCAGATTGTGAATTATAGCTAAATACCAAAGTGTTATTTAATGCAGCCGGGAAGGAATGGTGTGAATGATAGCCCATTACGACTTTACACCCAGAGATCAGTCTCCAAGTGCAAGGCTATTCTCTTAGCCACGCCAGAAAAATTACACAGGCTGCTACTAGTTTTTATACCCCCCTTAGGCAATGCCGGAGCAGTAAACATGATGGGAATGGAGTCTTGCCATGTGCATCTAACAGCACCAAAGAGAGCGGCTAGCTCAGTGCTGACACTGCAATCAGCTTATGGTAAAGGTTTAACACGTTACCTAGCCTTCTCTCTTGGTATCACGTTCTGGGCAGGAGCATGCTGTGTATACCAGGTCGCCAGTCTCCACATACATCCTGTTACGCAACTGAGCTCCTGCTTCCACTCTAAAAGGGAAGGAAAGCTTTGTGTTAAGCCCCAGCTGCAGAGATGTGGGGCTGATGACCATGGTCTCTGAGCAAGTAGGTACCCTGGATAGGCCAAGACTTAAGTACCTTCTATCCCAAATCCAATACTGCCACCTGTCATGAAGAACCGGACTCATTGGAAGAGAACCTGATGCTGGGAAAAACTGAAAGCAAAAGGAGAAGAGGGAGGCAGAGGATGAGATGATTAAATAGCATCACTGACTCAATGGACATGAATTTGAGCTAACTCCAGGAAACAGTGGAGGACAGGGGAGCCTGGCATGCTCTAGTTCTTGAAGTGACAGAGTTGGACACAATTTAGCAAATGAACAACAACAACAATATCCCAAAACTACATTCTTGAAATCCCCACCTCCAGCTCCTTTCTAGTGGTTTTCAATTACATCTGATGTCCAGCTGGTTCTACATGACCCCACCATCCACAGATGAATGGTCCATAAGTGGATTTTTGCCCCAAAGGAAGTCAATTTGCAAGTCTGTGGAGTGAACGTCAATAAAAACTCTGTTGACGAGGTCCAATGGAGACATACTGAATTCATCAGATAGCCTTCCTGGAGGAATTATAAAGGTAATTGGAAGATTAGTAGAAGGATCAAAAGTAGATATGACAAGCTATCCAATGGATAGGTTATTTAGGGTAATGATAGCACCAGATGAGTATTAACAAACTCTAGTTGAAAAAAATGTGGAAGAGTCGATGAGGTCATAAGATATTTATTGAATATGGACCATCCTTTTGGTTGCTCCATTGTTTGTTGTTGTTGTTTTAAACCTTTTAACTTTGTATTGGGGTCTAGGTGGCTCAGTGGTAAAGAATCTGCCTGCCAATGGAGGAGACGCCAGAGATGTGGGTTTGATCCCAGGGTCAGGAAAATCCCCTGGAGAAGGGAGTTGCAACCCACTCTGGTATTCTTGCTTGGAGAATCCCATGGACAGAGGAATCTGGCAGTCCATGGGGTCGCAAAAGAGTCAGACATGACTAAGTGACTGTGCACACACGCTATGTGAAAAGTTCATGGCTTCATTGCTGATTAGCAACCAATGTTGTGATAGTTTCAAGTCAACAGCGAAGGGATTCAGCCATACACGTATGTGTTTCCATCCTCCCCCAAACTCCCCTCCCATCCAGGCTGCCACATAACATTGAGCAGGGCTCCCTGGGCTATACAGTAGCTCCTTGTTGGGTAACCGTTTTAAATATAGCAGGATGTGTATGTACATTCCAGTATGTATATAAATATAGCCGTATGTATATATCCCTTCTCCCCCATCCTTCAACTGGGTTTTTATCAATGTAAGATGTATGACTATATGACTTTTCCTATATTTTTATACTTCTAATTATACACCTTTTCTTGAGATTTTGTAAGCTTAAGAGCAATAGGTTATCTTCAGTTTTTATGAGGCTTAAAGGAACAGCTAAGTTTCTATCTTAATTATTTCTGCTGACTGCATACAACAATTTTGCTGTAGGGTATGTGTTACCTTTCAGTAAATATCCATTGCTTGAGTGGCTTGAGTAACTGTCAGGTAACCATCTAATTAACCTGATAAAAAAAATATACGTGAGAAGATACAGCTGAGAACAACATATAAACCACAATGTTCCTTCAAAGGGTCTTTAGAGATTCAAGGTGATGTTTAATCACCCAGGACCCATTTTTTTCTTGTAACATCATTTTTGGGGGGAATAAGTGTGATAATAGATCTCTATTATGAGATAGTAAATAATCCTGTTGACAAATGGGATTTCTCTACTTTCATATATTTCTGATAAATTGACCCATTGAACAAAGCCTGATACTGATAAGGACAGTCAGGCATATATTACAGTTCTCCAAAGAAACAGAACCTGTAGGATACAGATGTACCCTCATCCCTTGGTGTCCATAGGGGGCTGGTTCCAGACCACTGTGGATTCTCAAGTGCCTTATATACAATGGCATAATATTTATATACAATTTAGGCATGTCCTCCTGTATAATTTAAATCATCTCATATTTCTTATAATATGGTACTAAATGTAAATTCTATAAATAGTTGCCTGCCTGTGGCAAATTCAAGTTTTGCTTTGTGGGACTTTCTGAAATTTTTTTCTGAGTATTATCATTTTGCTATTAGCTGACTCTGTAGATGCAGAAGCCATGATATGGAAGGACAACTGGATATGAGGATGTTTATGATGAGAATTGGCTCAAGCAGTTATGGAGGCTGAGAGGCCCATGGTCTGCCCTCTTCCAGCTGGCCAATGGGGAAAGTCAGTGGGAGGCTGAAAGCCTAGAACCGGGAAGTCTGCCAGTATAAGTCCATGAGTCTAAAGGCCTGAGGACCAGGAGCTTCAATGTCCAGGAGCAAAAAAAGATGGATGTCCCAACTCAAGAAGAGAGAGAAGGGGGAACCTGCCCTTCCTTTGCCATTTTGATCTGTCTGGGCTCCCAATAGATAGAATGTTGGGCCATGCTGGTAAGGCTAGGTCTTTTTAGCCAATCTCCTGAATCAAATGTTAATCTTTTCTAGAAACTCCTTTCTATAAGGAACTAATCCAGAAATAATAATGTTTTACCAGCTATATGAGCATCCTTTAGCCCACTGTAGTTGACATGTAAAATTAATCATCACAGCACACCTGTAAGAAAACAATTATGTACAACTAAAGATCATAGCAGAATAGGCCATGACTCAGAAGTAGGATCTGAATGGTGGACAGATGAGTGATTCTAGAACAGTGGGAATCCCACCCTAACTCCACTATACATCTCACAGAGTACAAGGCCAGGACTCTGGTATTAAAGGAAGAAGCTCTCTCCGGGCTCAGCAGCTTTTCTGTGGAACGCCTTGTAAGAAAGATGGAGGTGAGAAGCCAAATCATTTCCATACAGTTGGGAAAGGAGAAGAGCTCCAGAGGCCTGGAAGAGATATGGAGTGGCCTGGGGAGGTCAGAGGCCTGGAGATTTTTGCGTTATATAGGCATGGGCAGCAGAACAGTGGATTGATTTGGGAGGAGAGTGTGGTGCAGAAAACTGCCTCCCAAAGATACCAGGTCCTAACTTCTGGAATCTGTGATGGCTACTTAACAGATAAAAAGTATCTTTGCAGATGTAACTATATTAAGGATTTTGAGATGGGAATGTTAGCTTGGATTATCTGAGTGACTCTAAAAGGAGTCACAGGCTTCCCAGGTGGCGCTAGTGGTAAAGAATCCAACCTGCCAATGCAGGAGACGCAAAAAAGACCTGGGTCAATCCCTGGGTGGGGAAGATCCCCTGGAGAAGGGAATTGCAACCCACTCCAGTATTCTTGCCTGGGAAATTCCAGGGACAGAGGAGCCTGGCAGGCTACAATTCATGGGGTCACAAAGAGTTGGACACAACTGAGCGACTGAGTACCAAAGGAGTGGCGGTGTATTTTTTTTTTTTTTTGGCGGTGTATTTTTAAGAGAGAGGCAGAGAGCGGGATTTGAGCAGGAGACACTGATCTCCAAGGTAGAGATAGAAGCAAGGCAGCCGCAGCCGAGGAATGACAGCGCCCCCTAGAGGCTGGACGAGGCACAGAACCAGCTCTCCCCTAGAGACCGGCTTCACCGCCCTGCTGACATCGTGATTTGTCCAGTGAAACTGATTTTAGACTTCTGGCCTCCAGGCCTGTGAAAGAATACATTTCTGCTGTTTTAAGTCACCAAATTTGTGGTAATTTGTTACAGCCACCCTAGGAAATTAAGATAGAAGGGAACCACCAGAAAGATGAATTAAAAGTATGATAGACACTGAAGTAAAGGGTTGGCCAATCCATCCATCCACCCAGTGGACCCCAAGGATAAAAGGGACCTCACCTCTGACAGGCAGGCTGGTAACCACCTCCTAATTCTTAAAGAGTATTTGGGCAGGAAGTTTTGAGGAAAGCCTAGACTTTCTGTTAGTCAGACAAATACAGCTTTGAGTATCAATATTTGGGGGATTTCTGTATGTGTTTGCAGATAAAGCATTTTGAGCAATAGTGGAACTTTGAGCTAATATTAATCCACTATGTCTCCTTTATGGGCTTCCCTGGTGGCTCAGAGTGTAAAGAATCCACCTGCAATGCAGGAGATCTGGATTTGATGCCTGGGTTGGGAAGATCCCCTGGAGAAGGGAACAGCTACCCACTCTAATATTCTTGCCTGGGGAATCCCGTGGACAGAGGAGCCTGGCAGGCTACAGCCCATGGGGTCACAAAGAGTCGGACACAACTGAGCGACTTTTACTTTCACGTCTCCTTTACAGATTTGCTATGGCAGCTATTTTATTTTTCTTTCTTTTTCTTTTTTTGATAATGAGTTCATAGATACACAAAAATTTTCTAATTAGGAAGTAGTTGAGAAAACAAAAAGGGTAATTTTATTAAGGCTTCCTTAGTGGATCTGGTATTTCCCAAGTCAGATAAATGAGATTCTAAAGATGGATTCACCTCAAATGCACCAAGTCCTTCCATGCCTTGGCTTCTTCCACCCATGTTATCTTTCAAGGCTGCTAGTCTCTCCTCCCTAAGACTGAGACTGAACCTTCACGCATCCTGATCTGGCTTAAAACTTGCTTCTTCAGATCGGCCACCCCGTTTAATTTCTGTCTCCTTTGTTTAACTCTCTGATTGCACCATGCTTTATTCCTTCAGAATACGTAGAGTGGCCAGGCCTTAGGCATTTGTAGATGGGCTGTTTGCTTGCTACAGATCCTCCCTCTGCTCTGAATGTTTTATGACCCCCATCCCTCTCCAGGGCACAGAAACATCATTGATGATGGGAACTCTCTGGTGCTGTGAAATATGTAAAGGAGGGCAAAGGTTTTCATACACACAAGTAAGCCTTCACATTTTTATTTATTAGCTTCCAAAATAGCTCATTTATAATTTAGCTTATTGCAGAAATAGTCCAGGATGGTTTAGAAAACAGAGACTATCATTTTGTTCACCTTCTAGGACCTTATCAGACTTCAGTCTTCATTCATCCCACTGCTCGTTACAGTAGTCACTTCATGATCCCTAAGACAAGGCCCTTGCAGTTTGTCCCTTCAGCCCTCACCCCAGATTAAAACATCCAAAAATCTCTGCTTGACTCCAACATGTAGTGGGGAAAAGCTCTAGTCAAGTATATTATCCACAGGAATGTTTCCTGCCCATGATAAAGCCTACCTTCTACGTTGTTAAGCAAAGCACTTGAGCATTTTTGGGGCCTAAAATAGTGGCTGGAACCAGCTAGGAGACCTGTAAGTGTCTGTAAAAAAATCAGACCTCACATTTGTACAGAACTGGGAAGGACTTCTGAAACTCTTATCGGAACCTTAGAAGAGGTTCCCGTGAACTTTACTCCTTCCTTTGGTTCGTGAAACACTTGTTTTCAGCATCACCCCCTCCTGACATTCATCTGGGCTATCTGGTTGGCCTACTTCTGTTTTCCTGGATGCAAACTGATACTGTGGCTTCCCAAGTGACAAAGTGATAAAGAATCTGCCTGCCAATGCAGGAGATTTACAAGAGACTCAGGTTCAATCCCTGGGTCAGGAAGATCCCCTGGAGGAGGGCATGGCAACCCACTCCAGTATTCTTGCCTGGAAAAATCCCATGAGCCGAGTAGCCTGGCAAGTTACAGTCCACAGTGTTGCAAAGAGAGGGAAACAACTGAGTGACTGAGCCCAGACACACACATACAGTCTGATATTCTAGCTTGTGGAATATGTGTCTTAGATTCATAGTGTCTAAGAGTTGGAAGGAGCCTTAGAAATTAGTGCAGTCGCCTCTTTTGACCCAAAGGAGGATAACCAACTTGAAGAGCAAGAAGTTAGTTAACAGTGCAAATAAAACTGGGTCTTCATTCCCTTCATTTAGTGCTAAGAGCTTCTTTTTTTCCTCATGATACCCTATGGGTGTTTGTCAGTAAATATTGCTGAAAGCAATAATGCTTTTTATCCACCTGGGTCTCAGACCTATAAAGTGATTTTTATTATTCATAACCTTTTTACCTGGATCATGCCATCTCCCCGTCTACTGTCTTAGATGTCGCTACTTGTCTTCTTAGACACTTCTCTTCTCCCCTCAGTAACCTTTGAAATCTTTGAGGATGAAATCTTAATTCAAGAATGATTCTCCCCATTGTGCCCAGAGAATGAGTCCCCAGGGGCAGAGAAGGGCTGGTGAGGGAGGCAAAGGACACAGACTCGCCAGTATGAACAGAGGAATAAGCTGTCGCAGTCACTGATGTGACCAAAGTCACAATCATATCGCTTACATTCTGCCTGTGGTGAAGAGGCTTAATTCAAATATATGGATCTATGTTGAGAAATACCTTTCAATTTACAAAATAGAGGACTTTCCCTTGTCCTTTTTAAAAGCATGACCTATTCTATCTGCCTGAACCAGTGTTCTGAGCTGGAAACCCTTGAGAAAATTTAGCAGAGGTTGCATAAGCCTAGACAGGAATAAGTAGGATGGTTATTAGGTATCAGAGAGTCACCCTAAGCATAGCTGAGGTAAACTATATTACAGCTTCTTGAGGCCAAAGACTGGGCTCAAAGTAAAAGTCAAATAAACTGCTAATTTTGATCTCCCTTTGACTTTATCAATTTATTTGACTTATATGCATCATTTTTTTTATCTGCAAAATGGACTTAGTTATCTTGGAGAGCTCTTATGGATCAGCTCGGTGAATAAAGATTGTGGCATGAAGTATGGAGTAAAATGAAGGAAGTTACTCACCTCCCTTCGCTGGCTATATTTCCTTTGTTCTCTTCTCTCCCTCCTGTGAGTTTATTCAAATGGTCTGGAAAGCAATAATGCATCTGCCTGGGGAGGAATCTCAGCAGGACTGCTGGGATGCAGGAAGAATCAGAATCATGGACCACATGCATAGCAGAGGGAGGGAAAGGCCGTGAGGAAGCTGATGCAGGCTTTTGGCCTCTGGTTAAGGTGGCACATTCATCTGCTGCCCAGGAGTTCTGAGGCCAGGAGATAGGAGGATCCTCCAGGAAGTGAGGGTCTGTCCGTGCCCACCCTAATTTACTGCCAGATTCTGATGACCTAGGTTATATATTTTCAGCAGGTACACAAAGATTTTCCTCCATTTCAATAACAGAAATAAATGGATGTCCAAAACCTGCGTGTGAGGAAGACCATTAAAGAAGAAAAGAAACAGGACAACCATAAAAATGTCATGTCAGGACTTCGCTGGTGGTCTGGCAGTTAAGGGGCCACCTGCCGATGCAGGGGACACAGGTTCGTTCCTTGGTCCAGGAAGGTCCCACCTGCTTCTGGGCAACTAAGCCCATGAGCCCCAACACTGAGCCTGGGTGCCCTAGAACCCTTGCTCCACGAGGAGAGGAACCGCCACGATGAGAAGGCCCCGCACCGCAGCTAGAGAGTAGCCCCTCGTCACTGCAGCTAAAGAAAGCCTGTGAGCAGCAATGAAGACAGCCAAAATAAATCATAAAATAAAGTTTAAAAATGTGATGTCCACACTGTTGGTGGGAATGCAAACTAGTACAGCCGCTATGGAGAACAGTGTGGAGATTTCTTTAAAAACTGGAAATAGAACTGCCATATGACCCAGCAATCCCACTTCTGGGCATACACACTGAGGAAACCAGATCTGAAAGAGACACGTGCACCCCAATGTTCATCGCAGCACTGTTTATAATAGCCAGGACATGGAAGCAACTTAGATGCCCATCAGCAGATGAATGGATAAGGAAGCTGTGGTACATATACACCATGGAATATTACTCAGCCGTTAAAAAGAATTCATTTGAACCAGTCCTAATGAGATGGATGAAACTGGAGCCCATTATACAGAGTGAAGTAAGCCAGAAAGATAAAGAACATTACAGCATACTAACACATATATATGGAATTTAGAAAGATGGTAACGACAACCCTTTATGCAAAACAGAAAAAGAGACACAGAAGTACAGAACAGACTTTTGAACTCTGTGGGAGAAGGTGAGGGTGGGATGTTTTGAAAGAACAGCATGTATATTATCTATGGTGAAACAGATCACCAGCCCAGGTGGGATGCATGAGACAAGTGCTCGGACCTGGTGCACTGGGAAGACCCAGAGGGATCGGGTAGAGAGGGAGGTGGGAGAGGGGATCGGGATGGGGAATACGTGTAAATCCATGGCTAATTCATGTCAATGTATGACAAAAACCACTACAATATTGTAAAGTAATTAGCCTCCAACTAATAAAAATAAATGAAAAAACAAAAGAACTAATTCCCAGAAAAAAAAAATGTGATGTCCAATGAAAGTTAGTAAATAATGAAAATCTTTACTTTTAAATAAATTATTTATCCTTAGAGAGACTCAAGGGCTTGTAATACAAGAGCAGACTTCTATGAACATGAGATGGTTGTTGTTTAGTCACTAAGTCATGTCTGACTCTTTGCAACCCCATGGCCTACAGCACGCCAGACTTCCCTGTCTTTCAGAAATAGTAGGAAGACTGTAACTTAAGAATAAAATTGTTTTATCTAATTAAGTACCACCATATAAAATTTACAAAGAACTCTTAAAAGTCAGTGATAAATACACAAGCAACCTAATTAAAAAATGGCCTAGAGACCTTAACAGATACCTCTCCAAAAAGATACACAAATGGAAAATAAGCATATGAAGAAATGCTCCAAATCATATGTCATCAGGAAAACACAAATTAAAACAACATTTTTTTGGTTTGTTTTAAGGTATAAGTACACACATGTTAGAATGGCCAAAATCTGGAAAAGTGGTAACACCGAATACTGACAATGGTGTGGAAGAAAAAGGAACTCCCATTCATTGCTGGTGGGAGTACAAAATGGTACAGCCATGTTGGAAGACAGTTCAAAGATTTTTTTCATAAAACTAAACATACGCTTACCATATGCTTTGGCCAAAGCACTCCTTGGTATTTACCCAAAGGAGTTGACAAGCTGTGTCCACACAAAACCTGCATATAAGTGTTTACATTGGCTTTATTTATAATTGCCAAAATTTGGAAGCAACCAAGATATCCTTTGGAGGTAAAAGAATAAACAGATTATGATCCTTTCAGACAGTGAAATATTATTCAGTATTAACAAGAAATGAGCTACCAAATTGTGAAAAGACAGAGGTAACTTTGATGCATATTACTGAGTGCAAGAAGCCAGTGTAGAAAGGCTGCATACTGCATGATTCCAAACATTAACATAGGACATTCTGGAAAAGGCAAAACTATGGAGGCAAAAAATAATTTCATAGCACCTTATGGTTTGTTTTTATTACTCATGAGGCCACTTCTTATATCACTAGAGCAGTGGTTCTCAACTAAGTAAGATTATGCCTTCACAGTGACATTTGCCAATATCTGGGATTTTTTGTTGTTGTCATAACTGTGGGAACAGCTGCTACTGGAATCTAGTGAGTAGAAACAAGTTCAGTTCAGTTCAGTTCAGTTCAGTCACTCAGTCGTGTCCGACTCTTTGCGACCCCATGAATCACAGCACGCCAGGCCTCCCTGTCCATCACCAACTCCAGGAGTTTACTCAAACTCATGCCCATAGAGTCGGTGATGCCATCCAGCCATCTCATCCTCTGTCGTCCCCTTCTCCTCCTGCCCCCAATCCCTCCCAGCATCAGGGTCTTTTCCAATGAGTCAGCTCTTTGCATGAGGTGGCCAAAGTACTGGAGTTTCACCTTCAGCATCAGTCCTTCCAGTAATCACCCAGGACTGATCTCCTTTAGGATGGACTGGTTGGATCTCCTTGCAGTCCAAGGGACTCTCAAGAGTCTTCTCCAACACCACAGTTCAAAAGCATCAATTCTTTGGTGCTCAGCTTTCTTCACAGTCCAACTCTCACATCCATACATGACCACTGGAAAAACCATAGCCTTGACCAGACGGACCTCTGTTGGCAAAGTAATGTCTCTGCTTTTTAATATGCTATCTAGGTTGGTCATAATTTTCCTTCCAAGGAGTAAGCATCTTTTAATTTCATGGCTGCAATCACCATCTGCAGTGATTTTGGAGCCCCAAAAAATAAAGTCTGATACTGTTTCCACTGTCTCCCCATCTATTTCCTATGAGGTGATGGGATCAGATGCCATGATCTTATGAATGTTGAGCTTTAAGCCAACTTTTTCACTCTCCTCTTTCACTTTCATCAAGAGGCTTTTTAGTTCCTCTTCACTTTCTGCCATAAAGGTGGTGTCATCTGCATATCTGAGGTTATTGATATTTCTCCTGGCAATCTTGATTCCAGCTTGTGCTTCTTCCAGCCCAGCGTTTCTCATGATGTACTCTGCACATAAGTAGAAACAAGAGATGCCACTAAATGTCTCGCAGTGCACGGAACACACCTGTGTGTTACTGGCCCCCAAGTGTCAGTTGTGCTACGCGATAGAGCTCCAGCCCCGGTCTGGAGTTAACTGCGTCTACAGTCTCTGCTATCTAAGTCTGTGTGAGACATAAACACCTCTCACCCTGCTGGGCACTCAGGCTTAACCCATAAAGAAGCTGCTTGTGTAATAGAGTTCTTGACAGAAAATTGGGATAATTGGGATAGATCATTTTAATTGGGACAGATGAAATCAAGCCCACCAGGCAATTTGAGAGTGCTTCAAATTAATGTGACTTAAAGCATCCAGATCTGCATTTGAGCTGACTGAATGTAGTTTTCATGTCTACATCCAGCTAGTACTTGGCATACTTTTTAAAATAATGTAGGATTGATATGACTGATGGCTAAGGTCCTCCTCCTTTCTTCCCAACTTTTCCTAATAGAAGATTTCAATTTTACCTTGGAAATACAGCACAGAAAATCCCAATACTGTTCTAGGATATGAATTCCATCATGTTTATTTGTTGTGGTTGATTCTTTTATGATTAGACTCTGTAAACTCTTTAAGAATACTAACTAATTAGTTATTGCAAAATGCCTAGGAAGTGGTACTAACATTATCTCTCCAACTGGTTCCAAATTGGCAAAGGAGTACATCAAGGCTGAATATTGTCAGCCTGCTTATTTAACTTACATACAGAATACATCATGTGAAATGCTGGGATGAATGAATTACAAGCTGGAATCAAGATTGCCAGGAGAAATATCAACAACCTCAGATATGCAAATGATATCACTCTAATGAGAGAAATAAAAAAGGAACTAAAGAGCCTCTTGAGGAGGGTGAAAGAGGAGAGTGAAAAAGCTGATTTAAAACTCAACATTCACAAAACTGAGATGATGGTATCCGGTCCCATCACTTCATGGCAAATAGATGAGGCAAAAGTAGAAACGGTGACAGATTTTACTTTCCTGGGCTCCAAAATCACTGTGGGCAGTTGACTGCAGCCATGAAATTAAAAGATGCTTGCTTCTTGGAAGAAAAGCTATGACAAACCTAGACAGCATATTAAAAAGCAGAGATATCACTTTGCCAACAGAAGTCCACATTGTCAAAGCTATGGTTTTTTCCAGTAGTCATGTATGGATGTGAGAGTTGGACCATAAAGAAGGTAGAGCACCAAAGAATTGATGGCTTTGAATTGTGGTGCTGGAGAACACTCGTCAGAGTCCCTTGGATAGCAGAAGAGATCAAACCAGTCAATCGTAAAGGAAATCAGTCCTGAATATTCATTGGCAGGACTGATGCTGAATCTGAAGCCCCAAAACTTTGGCCACCTGATGTGAAGAACTGACTCATTGGAAAAAACTCTGATGCTGGGAAAGATAGAGGGCAGGAGGAGAAGGGGGTGATAGAGGATGAGATTGTTGGATGCCATCACCAACTCAGTGGATATGAGTTTGAGTGAAACTTCAGGATATAGTGAAGGACCGGGAAGGCTGGCATGCTGCAGCTTACAGGGTCACAAAGAGTCAGACACGATTTAGCAACTGAACAGTAATGAGAAACCCAAAATTAAGAGGTTAGGTGGTAACTTGCTTAAGGTCACAAAGTTAGCAGACCATTAAGGAAGTCTGGCTCAAGATTTTTGTACTTCTCTTCACTATGGTCATGTTTTCTTGCTCTAGAAAAAAATTTAATTGGTAAGATTAAATATTAAACTCAATCATGTGGGTGTTTAGGAAGAGAAATTGTTTGGGTTATTAATTCTTTTTGGGGTTGTGATTTCTTTTTCATATATTTATTTTTATCATATTCTGACACTCATTTGCAGAAAAAGGTAGCAGGCCCTTAGTGTTCAGGAAGATAAGCAATGTGTTCAAGGGTAAGAGGCTTAAATTTTATAAAATCTATCCACTTACTTAACTTTTAAATATTACAAATATTCTCTTTTCTTTAGCCATTAAACAGTTCCGTTGCAGCGCCAACACTGTAAGTAAAAATAATGACAATAAAGCAACTATATTACCATTTTAAAGATGTTACTATGTGTCAGCTGCTATGCCAGCCATATTTTATATTAATGCATTCATTTAAATTGTACATTTAATTATATATATGAAATACACACCATCATTGTCTCCATTTTAGATGAGGAATCTAAGATTATAAGAGGTAAATTGACTGGCCTATAATTGAGCAGTTTATAAATGGTGAGATAGGATTTCGTCTTAATGACCCCACTCTCCCTACAAAACCACTCATGTTTTTCAAGCCTTCACTATTATTATTATTATTTTTTGCATTTTAAACATAGTTTGTGACAACTAAAATTAACTTTTCTAAGGTAAAATTCCCCTCGTCCCCTCACTGGAATCCTTAATTAACCAGAAGAGATGCTTAGAATGAAGGCAATTCTAAGGGTATTCCCCAAAAGCAATTTAAAGGGACTTGACTAGGTGATGGATTTTTTTTTTTAGAGGAAGACTATTCTGAAAACATCTTCTGGAGTAATTGCAAGACTTTTATTTATTTCTATATCCATTCCTGGGATTGAATAGAGTCTGTAAAAAAAAAAATCTTAATTTTATATAATTGAATTTATTAAGCATCCTAGCAAGAGAAAGCCAAATTCATTTGTTGAGTATCCACAAATCTGTTTCAAAAAAAAAGGGAAATAAAGGCTAGCATCTACCCCTAATCTTTGGTGTCGGTCTTACATGCCTTGTTTTGATTTCTGCTGCCTACTTTCTGTGAATGTTGTGCTTAGTCGCTCAGTCGTGTCCAACGCTTTGTGACCCCATGGACTGTAGCCCACTAGGCTCCTCTGTCCATGGGGATTCTCCAGGCAAGAGTACTAGAGTGGGCTGTCATTTCCCACTCCAGGGAACCTTCCTAACCAAGGGATCGAACCCACGTCTCCTGCATTGCAAGTGGAATATTTACTGTCTGAGCCAGTAGGGAAGCCCAGTTTCTGTGAATGATCATTATTAAATAATTAAAAGTAGATAAGCATTCACAGATTTGAATGCTAAACGTTTGGGACTTTGGGACTTGCTGGAAGACTTGGTGAGATTAAAAAAAAAAATCTTTATCAAGATTGTTTTGAAGTATGTACTTACCCTGGGCTTCCCTGATAGCTCAGTTGGTAAAGAATCTGCCTGCAGTGCAGGAGACCTGGGTTCAGTCTCTGGGTTGGGAAGATCCCCTGCAGAAGGGAAAGGCTACCCACTCCAGTATTCTGGCCTAGAGAATTCCATGGACTGTATAGTTCATGGGGTAACAAAGAGTTGGACTCAACTGAGGGACTTTCACTTTCACATACTTACACTAATTTATGTACTTACACTAATTGATGTGTTTCCTTAAATGTCTTTATAGATTGCTTTTATAAATTATATATGTATAAGAAATACATTAATATGCATGAATATTTCTATAATCATCAGTTCAGTTCAGTCGCTCAGTTGTGTTTGACTCTTTGTGAACCCATGGACTGCAGCATGCCAGGATTCCCTGCCCATCACCAACTCCCAGAGCTTACTCAAACTCATATCCATAGAGTCAGTGATACCATAAAACCATCTCATACTCTGTCGTCCCCTTCTCCTCCTGCCTTCAATCTTTCCCAGCATCAGGGTCTTTTCCAATGTGTCAGTTCTTTGCATCAGGTGGCCTAAGTATTGGAGTTTTAGCTTCAGCATCAGTCCTTCCAATGAATATTCAGGACTGATTTCCTTTAGGATGGACTGGTTGGATCTCCTTGCTATCCAAGGGACTCTCAAGAGTCTTCTCCCACACCACAGTTCAAAAGCATCAACTCTTCGGTGTTCAGCTTTCTTTATAGTCACTCTCATATTCATACATGACTACTGGAAAAACCATAGCTTTGACTAGACTGACTTTGTTGGCAAAGTAATGTCTCTGCTTTTTAACATGCTGTCTTGGTTGGTCATAGCTTTTCTTCCAAGGAACAAGTGTCTTTTAATTACATGGCTGCAGTCACCATCACAATGATTTTGGAGCCCAAAATATAGTCTGTCACTGTTTCCATTGTTTCCCCATCTATTTGCCATGAAGTGATGGGACTGGATGCTATCATCTTAGTTTTTGGAATGATGAGTTTTAAGCCAACTTTTTTTTTTTCTTTTATTTATTTATTTATTTTTTTATTAGTTGGAGGCTAATTACTTCACAACATTTCAGTGGGTTTTGTCATACATTGATATGAATCAGCCATAGATTTACACGTATTCCCCATCCCGATCCCCCTTCCCACCTCCCTCCACCCGATTCCTCTGGGTCTTCCCAGTGCACCAGGCCCGAGCACTTGTCTCATGCATCCCACCTGGGCTGGTGATCTGTTTCACCATAGATAGTATACATGCTGTTCTTTCGAAACATCCCACCCTCACTTTCTCCCACAGAGTTCAAAAGTCTGTTCTGTATTTCTGTGTCTCTTTTTCTGTTTTGCATATAGGGTTATCGTTACCATCTTTCTAAATTCCATATATATGTGTTAGTATGCTGTAATGTTCTTTATCTTTCTGGCTTACTTCACTCTGTATAATGGGCTCCAGTTTCATCCATCTCATTGGAACTGATTCAAATGAATTCTTTTTAACGGCTGAGTAATATTCCATGGTGTATATGTACCACAGCTTCCTTATCCATTCATCTACTGATGGGCATCTAGGTTGCTTCCATGTCCTGGCTATTATAAACAGTGCTGCGATGAACATTGGGGTGCATGTGTCTCTTTCAGATCTGGTTTCCTCAGTGTGTACGCCCAGAAGTGGGATTGCTGGGTCATATGGCAGTTCTATTTCCAGTTTTTTAAGAAATCTCCACACTGTTTTCCATAGTGGCTGTACTAGTTTGCATTCCCACCAACAGTGTAAGAGGGTTCCCTTTTCTCCACACCCTCTCCAGCATTTATTGCTTGTAGACTTTTGGATAGCAGCCATCCTGAAGCCAAATTTTTCACTCTCCTCTTTCACTTTCATCAAGAGACTCTTTAGTTCTTCTTCACTTTCTGCCATAAGAGTGGTGTCATCTGCATACCTGAGGTTATTGTTTTTCTCCCAGCAGTCTTGATTCCATCTTGTGCTTCATTCAGCCCAGCGTATCTCATGATGTACTCTGCATATAAGTTAAATAAGCAGGGTGACAATATACAGCCTTGACGTACTCCTTTCGCTATTTGGAACCAACGTGTTGTTCTGTGTCCAGTTCTAACTGTTGCTTCTTGATCTGCATACAGATTTTTCAGGAGGCAAGTCAGGTGGTCTGGTATTTCCATCTCTCTAAGAATTTTCCACAGTTTGTTTTGATCCACACAGTCAAAGGTTTTGGCATAGTCAATAAAGCAGAAAAAAGAAAGTGAAGTCGCTCAGTCGTGTCTGACTCTTTGCAACCCCATGGACTGTAGCCTGCCAAGCTCCTCCATTCATGGGGTTTTCCAGGCAAGAGTACTGGAGTGGGGTGCCATTTCCTTCTCAGGGGGATCTTCCCGGCCCAGGGATTGAACCCCAGTCTCCAGTATTGCAGGCAGACGCTTTACCCTCTAAGCCACCAAGCGTTCCAAAATCACTGCGATGGTGACTGTAGCCATGAAATTAAAAGACGTTTGTTCCTTGAAAGAAAGGCTATGACCAACCTAGAGAGCATATTAAGAAGTAGAAGTGGATGTCTTTTTGATGATCAAATGGATGTTGGATCTTTCTTGCTTTTTTGATGATCCAATGGATGTTGGCAATTTGATCGCTGGTTCCCCTGCCTTTTCTAAAACCAGCTTGAATATCTGGAAGCTCACGGTTCACGTATTGCTAAAGCCTGGCTTGGAGAATTGAGCATTACTTTGCTAGTGCTTGAGATGAGTGCAATTGTGCAGTAGTTTGAACATTCTTTGGCATTGCCTTTCTTTGGGATTGGAATGAAAATTGACCTTTTCCAGTCCTGTGGCCACTGCTGAGTTTTCCAAATTTGCTGTCATATTGAGTGCAGCACTTTCAGAGCATCATCTTTTAGGATTTGAGATAGCTCAACTGAAATTCCATCCCCTCCACTAGCTTTGTTCATAGTGATGCTTCCTAGGGCCCACTTATGATATTGTATCTTTATTTACTTCCAGAGGGAAAGTTTTCAGACTATCACAAGTATTTCAAGATGAAATAAAATTTTTATGGAATATTAAAAACAACAACAACAACTTCTTCTCTTGAAATTTGTACCATTTTGCTAGTTTATCTCTGGTTCCCACCTGTGGAAACTTAAAAAAAAAAGTCATAGAGGAGAAGTTGGAGATTCAGATTCAAGCCTAAGTGAGGCCTTGGAAGTTGGTGATTGATTGGCTGAAAGGCCGAGTTCAAAGGGTAAGTTAATCTTAGATGGAGTAATGAAAGAGTTAGTGAGGAAGAAAGATGGCTTCAAAATATGAGGACCCATGGTATTTGCCAAGAACAGAGATAGAGTTTGCAAATGCTCTTTGAAGTTGGGGAAGGTTTATGGCTTGGCTGCACGGCTGTAAAGAACTAGATGGGTAGTCTTTGAGAGGTCTAGTTTAAGAATAAGACTGTTAAATTTCAGTTCCAATAAAGCACAACCAACCCTAAACCCCAGCTAATCCACCACAACCCCTCGTAAAAAGAAAAGAAAAAAAAAAAAGAAAAGTAAAATAACCTCTATAAGAAAGCATTAGCCTTGGAAGGAAGATAATCTTGCAAATGAAAGCAACAAAGTAGTTAAATGGAGACAGACTCTAAGCTGCTTACAACAGTATTTGCTCCTTTTATATACGTCTATTATAAGATGCTCCTTTCTCATTGTCTTTTATGTACTCTATGCTCTTGCAAGAAGCTTAGCTTTGGGTTTTTCTCATTTTAGTTCCTTAAATGTGGAAATATAATTTGTATTAAAGGAGGTTTTTCATTTAATTAAAGAAGGCATTCATTCTAGAACTTGACTACTAATTAAAATCTAACATTTGCTTAATGTGGATGGGTTGATAATTAAAGGGAAATCTTACATATTTTTTGCACTTCATAATTTAGTTGCTGTTTAATTTTGTACTCCTAATATTGTAATTAATGTATGTTGCTATATTTGATTTTCTGTTTCATTTTTGAAAGTAAGATGGTAAAGTGTCCCACTGCTTCCAGGGGGATTTATCCAGCGTAATGCTTTTCCTCCGCCTGATCATCGAATGGCCGCACCTCAGTTTTGCACCAAATTGATGTTTGTACCTGAATGCCATCTACTCTTTTTGTAAGCTGTTTTGCACTGTTGATATCAGTCAATGTTAAATTTCTTTAATAGGACTAGATTTATCAAGGTTTTTTTTTTTTTTTAACTTTGGGCTAAATCATGCAGGTATAGAAATAAAAAATGCAAAACTATTTTCTTTATGGAGCTCACTGTCTACTGGGACAGACAGACAAGTAAAATAAGGCTTCAGAAAACCATGTAATGTGTTACAATAAAAGCACAAGCTATATACGTGAGAAACAGAAGAGTGGTGAGTTTAGAAATTTTCTGAAACGTTGCATCAAATTTGCTCAGTTTGCATCCCACTCCTTCATGTGACTTATTGGCCAGTTGCTTTAGATTTATATCAAAATCTTGATTACATTTTTTATCACAAACCAGTCAATTTTATTGTAAAAATAATATTGGTTAACACATTATGCACATTTAATTGTATCTAATAACAAAAATAAATATGAAGTCATGTGGGTTATACTAATCCAAAATATTTAAACTCAGCTACTTTGTGCCTATTTTGGGAGTCAGATATAAAGGCAATGTTTGGTTGAGGATCAAATAGTCCCCTTCATGGATCATAGCCTTGTCATGGTGAAGGGGCTTGTGTAACTCAATGTAGCTATAAGCCATGCCATGCAGGGCCTCCCAAGATGGACAGGTCATAGTGGAGAGTTCTGAAAAAATGTGGTACGCTGGAGGAGGGAATGCCAAACCATTCCCGTTTTTTTTTTTGCCACAAGAACCCTACAGTATGAAAAGGCAAAAAGATACAACACCAGTAGATGAGCTGCCTGCGATCAGGCTGTGTTGCGTGATCAGTGCTTAAAAGTCTCTTTACTATGAAGAGTGGTTTACTGCAAGTGGCATAAAAACATGGGCGTCAGTGAAAATAAGTTTTTCAGACTTTTGTTGAGAGGGTGAACTTTTTGAAATATTGGTTGAAAGGGACGGTGTCCGGCACTTATTCCTTACTTGGCAGATGAGCATACCGATGCACGTATGAAATGTGCTGACTGGAATAATGCCTGCCTTTTACCTTGTCTCTCACCTGATCGAGTCATTTTCTCTCCAGAAGTCAGTCAGGCATATTGGAAAAGCTGTTTGTCTAAAGTTCAGCCCTATAGCAGTGTCTAGAGCATGTTAATGGCCTCTGGGCGTTTTACATGCAAAAACAGTTGAACACTTCCCTCAAATATACACAAAAAACAAACCAAACAAAATAAAATGCTCCTTGAGGCGAAAGTTAAGACTTCATCGTTTTTCCACCACAAGAAAACTTAGATTTAGAAAAAGGTATTGTGTCTACAGGTGGAGTGTGAAGAGTGTGCTTGAAGGGACAAATATGTTCACAACATTATGTCACATATTCACTATGGTATTTGTGCTTATGAATAAAAATGTTCTTGGTAAGGCTATTTGTTATAAGAAATAATGGAAAATATCCTCAAGGCCTGAAAAGAGAATACTGGTGAATTAAACTAACCAATCTCTCAACTAACAATTATACAGCTATTTAAACTCATATTTATAGAAGTATGTTGTACAATATACTCTTCCCAGGTGGCTCAGTGGTAACAAATCTACCTGCAGTGCAGGAGACACAGGAGATGTGGGTTCAATCCCTGGGCCTGGATGACCCCTTGGAGTAGAAAATGGCAACCCACTCCAGTAGTCTTGCCTGGAAAATTCCATAGACAGAGGAACTTGATGGGCTATAGTCCCTGGGGTTGCAAAGAGATGGGCTTGAGCACGTGTTGGTATTATACAATCGGGTATTCGTTTTTAAGTGGAAAAGGAAGGAAGCAATATTGTTTACATAGTATAATTGCAACTATGTAAAACAATAAAAATTAAAGGAAAACCATTATTCTGCAGAAAATGTAGTATGAACAAAATTGGCCAAAATATTGACTCATCCATTTATAAATCATTCATCCTATTATCCACTTATCCCCTTATATATGATATTTATAAAGCTATTGCAAATATACATTAAGAATAGAATAAAGGGAATAAGACAAATTGCAAGTATGGAACATACTCTGAGCTCATTCTGATTGTGGACTATATGTAAGGTTTTAATACTCTTTCCTCTGAATCTGCTATCTATTCTATAAAACATGCAAATTTATCTTAAAATGAAAAATCACTAAGGTTAAAACAAAACCCGGATATATTAGCACATAATTATGAAACTTCCTAAACCTGGATTTTTGAGCATGGATAAATGATACTGTGTAGACACAGCCGAGTCCCATTAGCATTGGAAGGGATGGTACATTTTGTGGTCAATTAAAATCCCAGAGGAAGCTCACTCGCAGCACCCAAAGACCTAATCTGAAGTGGGTCCAAGGAGATTGCAAATCTATAGCTTAGTTCTTACAAAAAACACACTAGAAATTTAAAAATCCACAATGATTGTAGTTATTTAGCCACACAGACCACGCTGACCAACTGACATTTATTTTGTCTGAATGATAGCAAACCTAAAGCAAAACAAAAAGCCTTCAGGCAGTCAGCATCTAAATGCAGTCTCACCAGTTGGCTCTGCTGAACCTGTATACTTTTCTATCATTTGATGAGTAGCATTCACCACCTCTTTTATGGGCTTCCCAGGTGGCGCTAGAAGTAAAGAATCCGCCTGCCAATGCAGGAGACATAAGAGACTGCAGGTTGGGAAGATCCGCTGGAGAAGGGCTTCCAACCCACTCCAGTATTCTTGCCTGGAGAATCCCATGCACAGAGGAGCCCAGCGGGCTACAGTCTATGGGCTTGCAAAGAGTCAGACAGGACTGAAGCAAATTAAGCACACATGCACATCTTTTTTTCGTATCATAATCTCTGTCTCAGTCTTGTTCTATTTCCATTGTGGTTAACTATAAAGAATACGCAGTGAATAAGTGAAAGTGAAAGTCGCACAGTTGTGTCCTACTCTTTGTGACCCCGTGGACTATACAGTCCATGGAATTCTCCAGGCCAGAAGACTGGAGTGGGTAGCTGTTCCCTTCTCCAGGCAGGAGATCTTCCCCACCCAGGGATGGAACCCAGGTCTCCCACATTGCAGATTCTTTACCAGCTGAGTCACCTGGGAAGCCCAGGCACCTGCTGACTACTTCTATAACTGCTCGTCCATCTTTCACATAAATATCTCAAGCCTACGAAGACTGAATCGCCTCCTAGGAAACTTCCATTGTCTTTACCCGGTTTGCCTCGGAGGTTGGGCAACTGCCCTTTTCCATTTCCCCGGCCATAGTGACAAGTGTTACAGAGCATCAGCCCAGGCTCCCTGGGTACCTCCCTGCCATCATCCTTTCTTTATGCCCAGGAATCTGGCAATCCCTCTCTCTTAACCCTGAGGCCTAAACTCAGTTCTCTAGACACTATTATCCTCAGACTACAATCTTAAATCCCAAATCCTAGCATCCGTATCTCAAAAAAACATGGGCCAGAACAGAATTCCTTTCTCCTTTCTACATAGAACTTCTCCATGCATGGCTTCTTTTTTCTGGCACCTCTTGCCTGCTTGAATTTCCAACTTGATAAGTTCTTCTGAAGTTTAATTTTGCATCCTGTGTGTTAAACCAGCTACCAACTGCCCAGCTCAAATCAAATAAATAAAAACAAAGCCATGGGTTTTTATTCCTTCCCATTAGGATTTGCTTTTTGCTCTGCATTCTGCAATATGGCTAGGGGGTAGAATATCTTTCCTACTGAGTGAACTTTGAGTGAGGTCAAATAATGACAATGCCTTGTGAATGGGGCTCTGCTAGGAAGCCGTGAGATGTATAAAATAGTAATGATGCTTTGAAGCTGAAACTTTCTGAGGTGATCCAAACCCAGTCTGTGCCTGCGAGTCTCCTGTTTTTGAGAATGCCATGGAGCTGGGGATAGAGGGATGACATTAGGCCAGATTAGAATGTCCCAAACCTCCACTGTTCTGACTACAGTTCAGCAGGTTTTTTAGAATAAATGCTCTTTAGATTGTTGCAATCTTTTTGTTAATTCCCAGAGTTCTCATAAAGTTGATTTGGACAATTTTGCCAGCATTTTGTTTTTGCTTCTATGGAGAAACAGGTTTATAGAGTTTCTTGTTCCACCATTCCCCAAATCCTTACCTCTAGCTATAAAAGCTTTCTGGTTTCTGAAAACAAACAAACAAACAAACAAAAACCCAAAAACTGAGCTGAGAATTTAAACCTGGTCTGGCAAACCCACAAGTAAATCAGCTTCTTAGATTTTATACTTTTTATTTGTACTGAATTGTTTTAAGGTCTCTCAAAGTCTTTTCTTTTATAGACGTTTGATTCCAGGTAGCTACAGGTGAATAATTAAAACGACTGTTTTGTTTGCAATCAACTCCCAACACTTCATTTACTTCTAGCACCCGTGTTATGCCTTTAAATCTAACCCATCAGAGAACCAATTATGGATTCCCATTGAAGGAGGAAACAGACAGAACAGGCTTCATCTTGAGAACTGGACCCCATCTTGGGCCAGACTGTGGACTTTGAGCTATATGCCCAGTATCTATGGAAACGACATACCAACTGGAAAACCAGGCCCCCGGATGGCCTAAAAGAATACCCTAATTATCTGTATAACCAAATAGAATCATACATCCTATTATGCTTATTGGGGTATGACCACAGGCCTATTGATAATTGTCCACTGTTAACTACCTAGGCTTAAGGCATATGAGTCACAGGTTAACTTTGAGTGTATCTTTCTTTTCCTTTGTTCAGACTAGTTTCAGGGAATTTGGGGAGGTGGGTTTGGGCACGTACACTTAGAGTATATAAAGTTCTCAAAAAAACTGGCTGGGGTCCTTGGCTAAGAGGAGTCTCTGCCTTGGGCCCACTGGTGTAATAAACTGCACTCCACTATCTGCACTGTCCTTCTGAGTGAGTTTCCTAGAACACGTGGCTACAACACCATCCTTAAAATTCTGTTCTTCTGGCTCTATTTCTAGGATCAATATGAGTATCTATCAGAAAAACAAAGGTACCATCATGTTATGGGATAAAATATTTTTAAAGGCATTAGCAGCATAAATTTAAGGTGGGGTTTGGTCTGGAAATACAAGAGACATCAAGAATTGCCAGAGGAAGTGTGGACCATGGCAGTCTGGGAACTGGTGATGCTAAATGGCAAGGGCTATGACCTGAATCCAGAAGGGAGGCAACATGGGACAAAAACTCAGGTTTAACTTCTCCCTGTCCCCTGGTTTACCCGATTTTGCAGAATCCAGGTAACTGAAAGACAGATTCTGCTAATGTGCTTATGGAGCTATCAATCCAGGAGACGTTTGGCTTAGTTATTGAGCCATTTATTGCCACTCAAATGTGATCTTCTGAAGGTTTAGGGTTGGTAGCATATTCAACACTGTTATTTGTTATTTAACATACAGGCTTCCCTTGTGGCTCAGACAGTAAAGAAACTCCCTGCAATTCAGGAGACCTGGGTTTAATCCCTGGGTCAGAAAGATCCCCTGGAGAAGGAAACAGCAAACCTCTCCAGTATTCTTGCCTGGAAGATTCCATGGACAGAAGAGCCTGGCCAGCTACAGTCCATGGGGTCGCAAAGAGTTGGACATGACTGAGCAACTAACACACAGCTTTCCAGTAGATATCCCCATAGATAGTTACTAAATAGTAGCTCTGCAAGTGTACTATACAGCTCATTTCTCCCCAAGGCAAGGATATTTGAATCACTTGCAAGGCAGTGCCTTTTCGCAGAACCTTGCACTCTGGCTCTAAGTATCAGGAGACCTTCTCAGTCACAGCCACACATTGCCATGCTGGGCGTGAAGGCTATTTCCCTCTGGTGTCGTGTCAATTCCACTTTATGCACAACTCCGGAGCTAACCCATCTCGCTTGGACTTTAATTAAATAACCTTCAAGGATGAAGAACCACAGGGGGCAAGGTCGCAGGGATAGCTACAATTATTTCCTGCAGCTATTGATTTTACACTAATGATCTTAAATGATGCATAGCTCTGGATCTAGCAGTCTCACTCAGAATGGCAGGTGGGGACTAACGCTTTGGTTCTCACAAGGGACCAGAGCAATTTAGACAGATTTAAACATGTTGATGCTGTTTTCTAAGAGTGAAGGAGGATGAAAGTCTGAAATTTGGAGGTTATGTGAATGTAATGGAGGGTATGATATTAAGATGAGAGACTTTGGAGCCAGAAAGAACTGAGTTCAAATGACAGTTTTTCCAAAATTGCTTGTGGACCTTGAACAAGTAGCTGGACCCCTTGGAGCTTTGGTTTTTCTTATCTGTAAAACAGGGATAATAATGGATCTTTTGCATTTTTTAAAAAAAGTATAGGAGATGGCAATTTTAAACCAGTAAGCACTATGCTGCTTTCTTTTTTTCCACTTAAGGCACTAGATACATGTTTTCCTCTTAGAGATATTTATCATTTGATTCTTGGTACACCAAAAGCCTTTAAATACCAAGTAAATATATCTCTAATGATGGGATTAGAGACCACACGTTAAGGAAGGTATTGAAAGAACACTTTCAAGACTTCAAAGAACTGGGTTTGCCACCTGATTCTACCCTACTGTGTGACCTTAAGCAACTTTTTGGCCTCTCTGAGCCTCTTGCACTTTCTGAAAAGTATGGGCACTGAGAGATCCCACACTGTGTTGTTTTAATGATAAAGGGGATTAAAAATGTGAAAGAAAGCATTTGACTGAAAGATGCAGTGCTGTAAAATGCTGTTAGCCATTATCCCACAAGTAAGCCTTAGTGGTCAGAAAATCTGAAGGACCAGAAATAGAGACATTTTAACAGCTTTGCAGAGAGTACTGATTTAAACGCTGCTGATAAGGTTGGGAAATGGTGGACACATGCAGGAAGGCTTTTATTTTTCTCCTTTTCTTTGACTTCTGAAGCCTAAAGAGACCAACAATCAAAGGGTACAAGAAATCGTACCTTAAGGTTAGAAAATTCTACTAAGAGAGTTCTGAAAACAACCATGAGTCATGGTACTCTGTCTTTCTCTCCAGAGATCTGTGAAGGTAGTTGAATGCCTTCAGTTTTGACAGAGGATCTCATGACAAAGAAAGCCTTCTATGTCAAACCACATCTTCTCATCCCAGTTTCTCATGGTAAATTTTATCTTCTAATTTTTCAAGACTATTTCCATGGGTTGAAATACTCATATTCTGACTCTAATTTACTATTTCTGAAATTCGTGTATTCAGTTAAACATTTTTTTCCATCAAAGATCCATTCCATATCTTTACCATTATGTAACTCCTGTGAGCTGTGAGGTATTGGAAGTCCCATTGAACAGCTTCAAGTCACTTAGAGTTGAAAAGGCAGTCCAACTCATGGACAAAGAATGCCTGGAACAATGGCCCACAAGTAAGGAACTTAGCCTGCACCCAGGATGTCACAGAAGACATCCAGAAAGAAGTGATGTCTAAGTTGAGGACATGGGGGTAAGTAAGTCGGAGTAGTGGTGCTGGGGATAGAGTGTGCTTTTAGGGCCAGCTTGAGAATCTGTAAATTATGTCCTGTAAAGACACTGATGCTGCAGAAGATTGAAGGCAGGAGGAGAAGGGGATGACAGAGAATGAGATGGTTGGATGACATCACCGACTCAATGGGCATGAATTTGAGCAAACTCCAAGAGATGGTGAAGGACAGGGAAGCCTGCTGTGCTGCAGTCCATGGGGTCACAAAGAGTCAGACACGACTAAATCAACTTAGCAGGCATGCTTACCACCCAACTTGAGGCTACTTTGAAAGGACCATCCTAGCTTCGAATCTCCCCATGAGGTTGGCTGGTATGTCTCTTGGCCCTGCTTCATAACTCAGCTTCTCCCCCTCTTGCTTCCTTTCCCCTCTCCCTCAGTCACCTCTTGCTTCCTTCATCTCCCTTGTGAAGGTATTGATCTTGAGGGCACTGTTTAATAGCCCTGTCTCACAGTCCACTTCCCAGAGTTTTCAGCCTGCTATGGACATCATCAAATCTATGGGATTTATCTCAGTACACAGGCTGCTGCTGCTGCTGCTGAGTCGCTTCAGTCGTGTCTGACTCTGTGCGACCCCATAGACGGCAGCCCACCAGGCTCCGCCATCCCTGGGATTCTCCAGGCAAGAACACTGGAGTGGGTTGCCATTTCCTTCTCCAAGTACACAGGCTAGCAACCCTCATTTTACAAATAGATAGTTCAGACCACCAAGTAAAGTAACTTTTCAAGTGATTACTGTTAGTCATGAATATGTTCTAGAGTGCAGGTATCTTGGCCCTTTGTTCATTCCGCTTTCCCTGTGATGCAAACATTGCCATCTGTTTGCAACAGCTGTGAATTGAAAAGAGGACTTTTCAAGTTGACCACATCTTCCCTCCCATCGCCATCTCTCCTCACCCTCTGTGATTTAGCCACGGTCAACTACTGTTTTCAGTTCTCCACATGTGGGTGATGAGTTACTTCACTCCTCAGTATTCTTCAGTTAGCATCTTAGTCACCAGCCCATTGGTTGCCTGGCTACACATGGGAAGCAAGAATCTATCCAGAGAGATGCTTGACTCCCCTGGGCAGAGTTAGACAAATCTGTCTGCTCCTTTATATTTTCACAACATATGTAACTTATAGAATAGTTTCTGTTTTCCTGCATCTTCCCATTCTAGCTTAACATTTCTTAAGGCCTTGAAAAGCTTTCCCCTCACTGTTGTATCTGTATGACTTAGAACAATGAGGAAAAAAAAAAAGAAGGAAGATGTTGTAAATTTACAAATTTATAATTTGCTATATGCTTCTGGGCATATAGTCCATAGGATGGCAAAGAGTCAGACACAACCGAGCAACTAACACTTAGATATTATAAATTTGCAAATTTATAATATATGCTATTTGCTTCTGGCCATATAGTCCATAGGATGGCAAAGAGTCAGACACAACTGAGTGACTAACACTTTCACTTTCACTGGGCATATAAGCTCCTTCAAAATAAATAATGGTTGTGTTGATAGTAGTTGCAGCAATTGTAGCAATCATGAATCTGAAAAACATTACAACATTAAAGAACTTTAACAAAATATTTTATGCTATTAAGAAATATTATCCAAAATGTGGAAAAGATTTGGAAAAGGATAATACAATGGCTTTTCAAAATTATATTGGAGTATTGTCTCACAGGTCTGTCTAAGAATCATTTAGTTCCCTTCAGTGAATGCACTTCTGATTGACATACTATTTACTATTTATTAGAACTATGACTCTGTAAAATTACATGTTTTGAGATGGGTTTTTCTGGTAGACATGCAAATCGCTTCTGCCCAGTAGAAGAGAGATCTATAAAGCTCATGAATTTAATGCCGCGTGTCCATGTCACTCCAACATTCCCTCTTTCAGTGTCTATATTTACTCAGTTTCTCTATTTCTGCCTTTGAACTAGTTTTAGCATCCTGCTGTTGCCCTCACTAATGAGTGAAACATATCTTTGACATGTACTCATTATATGTTTATATGGGAGGCATATTTTTTCATATTTTGGAAATTATACTTTCTCAGTCCTTAATGTGAGGTGGGAAAAAAGTACCTATCCTAATTTTATAGATGAGAAACTAAGGCTTAAGAAGTTTGAATTAACCCAACACAAGGTTTTCAGAGTGCACTGTGATGGCAGGTTTCAAGTCTAAGTCTCTTGTTAAAATTAATTTTTGTTGAAGTACAAAATTTACTCTGAAGTACAAAATGATACTCTGTTAGTTTCTACCATACAGCAAAGCGAATCAGCTATACGTATGCATGTCGCTCCTCTTTTTTGGATTTCCTTCCCATTTAGGTTACCACAGAGCACTGGGAGAGTTCTCCGAGTTATACGGTAGGTTCTCATTAGTTAGCTATTTTATACATAGTATCAGCAGGGTATATATGTCAATACGTCTAAGTTTCTTGACTTTAGAACACATGTTGTATGTACAGGAATTTTGGACATGGCTGAGAATATGTGTCAGATGGTAATTACCAGCAGGGAAGTGTGAGACCGTTGAAAACACACATTTGTTGAATATGTGATTTTGCCAATTGTTGGCCCTAATGAATAGTCTAAGAAATATTTCAGGGTCATATTCTTCCCACTGTCTATACATTTTAAGTTCTAGGCCACCACAGTGGCACAAGTATTCAACTTTTCCTGCACCCATTCTAGCAATGGTCTTGGCATGTATGACTGTCAGTAGGAAAGTAAGAAAATGAGAGAGAGGGAGAAAAGGAAAGAGAGAAGGAAAGAAAGAAAGAAAGAAGGAGATCTATGATCTGCCTTCTTCATTAATATTATATTTCTATTGCTTTGTTTTTCCTCTGGGACGTTTCTATGAATGATACAGACAGTAAGGGATTGTGCTGTAAGTGATATTTGTGGATGATGGACAGGACAGAGCCTGTCCTAGACTAATTAAACATCTCTTTTGTTTGTTTGTTTGTTTGTTTGGAGAAATGATGATGCCTTTGTGGAATTAGCTGTATCACTTGAGAAGAAAAAAAAATTATTTTGAGTTATTTTCTTCCTTACTCTATCTTTGATCTGACTGAAGAGATTTATGTTTATGAAATCTATTCCCTAAGGATAAAAAGAGAAAGAAAGAGGTCTAAGATGTTCATGTAATTAATATTAAACATTTTATGCTTTTTTATATATAATTTAATTTATTTACTTATTTTGACTGTGCTGGTCTTCGTTACTGTGTGGGCTTTCTCTAGTTGTGGTGAGCGGGGGCCACTCTCTAGCTGAGGTGCGTGGACTTCTCATTTGGTGGTCTCTCGTCACAGCATGGGCTCTAGGGCCGGTGGGCTCGGTAGTTACGGCTCGGCACAGGCTTAGTTTCCCCATAGCATGTGGGATCTTCCCAGACCAGGAATCGAACCCGTGACTCCTTCATTAGCAGGTGGATTCTTTACCACTGAGCCAGCAGGGAAGCCCCTTATGTGCTTTTAGAAATAGTTTTTTTGGCCGAGGAGCTCAACATCATTTCACGTGCATTTAATTACTATCTGCTGTGTAAAAGATGCTACATGGAATATCAACTCCATGCCTTGTGCCTCTTGAGGTACTCAAAACGTGGTATTCCATTTAATCTATAGAGCAATGTCATAAAGTAGTGGGAGACGTTCCATTTGATCAGTGAGGGAGTTGAAGCTCAGAGTGTTATCTTACGCAGCCTATGCATAATTACAAAACCAGAAATGGATTACAGTGACCAAGCTTAGGACTGTTCATATCTTCCTTTGTGGAGAGCTCAGAATTGGGAGAGAAACCCGTGGAGAAGTGAAGAAAGAGAAAGATAGCAGCCTAACAAGTCATACCAGCTGAAGTGACCTAATGACTCAGCATGGTACAAGGTATTATGTTCTCCCATCATGATCTGTCTCAGACCCAAACTGAACTCCTTCTTGAGCTTTAACAAACAGTCACGTAATGATCATTTCTTTTCTTATCTTGCATCGTTCACACGCCCAATATGTGCCAGGCAAGTTGAAATAGCACAGGCATATAGAATAAATTCTATGAAATAGTATGAGAGCAATTTGGTAGGACATACTAATATATTGCAAACATATAACCCAAGTATGTTGAAAACAAAGGTTTGAAGAAAAATATGCCAGGAAAATTATAACCAAGACAAATGTTATAACAATATTAATAACAGATCAAATAAAATTTAAGGGAAATTTATTTTGTATAAGGAACACTATTTTCTACTGTTAAAAAGAATGCATAACCCAGAAATGATCATGCACATGTACACACTTAACAATATCAAATAAATATAAAAAAACAGATAATGACCATATGAGGATAAATTTACAGATATAGTTAGGACTAAATACATTCCTTGGGAACCTGGTCAAGCAGAAAATGGTATTATTAAGCATATAAATGATTTGAAGGGCTTCCCTTGTGACTCAGTGGTAAAAAATCCACCTGCCAATGCAGGAGATGTGGGTTCGATCCCTGGGTCAGGAAGATCCCTTGGTGAATGAAATGGCTAGCCACTTCAATATTCTTTCCTGGGAAATCCCATAGACAAAGGATCCTGGTGGGCTACAGTCCATGTGGTTGCAAAAAGTCAGACACAACTTAGCAACTAAACAACAACATGATTTGAAATGCATAAGTAATTTGATAGGAGATGTAAAACCTACTCTCAAGCAACAATAAAATTAAATGCTGACACATGCAAATTAAGTCAAGATAGTACTATTAGAATAATAGATGGGTAGTCCATTAGACTAGAGTAGAAAATCTGTGCATATATGTTATTGTCTTGCTTTTGGTTATGTGTTTTCGATAGGGAAAATCTTCCTCTTCTGCTCTGATCAATAACATAGTAAAATCACACTTCTGAAGACTTCAAGTCTGGTACTTCATTCATCAGATTCCTATCAGCTATTTATTCTTCCAGCATTTTTACTGAATACTTTATATTTGCAGGATAACAGGCCAGTGGTAATAAAAGGAACTAAATAGATCCTTCTGTGTCCTATGTCCTCAATGAGTTAGTGGTAGTTCAGTTGGGAAGAGATACAGGTTAATAGAAAATAATAATTTCCAAATGTGAATTAGAGAAGAAATACCTAAAACCAGGATGAGCTGGAGATAGATGAGGTCAGGAAAATCTTTCTTGAGAAGTTGCTGCCTCTTTCTGAAGGAAAGATACCAATTACTTGGTGGACTGGAATATGAAAGACATTCCATGGGTATGGTATCTGATAGCCTGCCTTCATCAAAGGATTAGAAAATCAGCTCAGATAATATTAATCTATGTTTTCCCTCATTAAACCTCTTATCTGCAGCCTGAAATTACCCTTTTAAATTTAAGTTTGGGTCATAATTTCCAACTTAATTCTATTTTTTTCCAAAGGGGACCCCACAGACATAGCCCCAAAGTCTGCCTATCCCTTTGATTGCCTTTCCAGCACCAGAAAGCTCTGGAAGGGATGGGAGGTTAAATTATTATACCATGTTTATTCATCAGTTTTCCTGTGGAAGAGGGGTTGAAAAGGTTTTTGTTTCTACTTTAAATCTGTCCAGATCTTTGATCCTTTGCTCTCTAAGGAAAACTTGCACTGGAGTTTCCTACTCAAGTCTTAGGTCTGGCCTCATGCCGTCCTATTTTAGGGTCAACTGAAGATTCATACATTCCTGACAGTACTACAACTTGATGATATGAAGTCTAGAAAACAAACATAATGGAAACATTTTTTTTTTTCCAAGCAGTGGAGGATCTCAAAATACCCACTGGTTTTCTCCACAGATGTTATTATTATTATTGTTATTGTTATTGTATGGTTGTTGTGCTAATCTACACTCTCACCAGCAGGAAATAAGTGCAAGTGAAAGTCATTCAGTTGTGTCCGACCCTTTGTGACCCCATGGATTATATAGTCCATGGAATTCTCCAGCCCAGAATACTGGAGTGGGCAGCTGTTCCCTTCTCCAGAGGATCGAACCCAGGTCTCCCGCATTGCAGGCAGATTCTTTACCAGCTGAGCCACAAGGGAAGCCCATCATTATTGTTACTGTATATTATTGCATAATATTCAGCAATAGTAGTTTGCGCACTAATGTACGATGTACCTAGAGCATGCACCTAAGTGATTTCATGTTATGTCTATCACAGACCTGTGAGCAAGTACTTGCTACCCCATTTTCAAACAAGAATGGAGTTTATGTCAAATAATCAATTAGCTCAATGCCAGTCATATAGCAACGTTGTGGTTAACATCTTAAATCCTTAACCCAAATTCCTTTATTCCTCTACAGTCAACATCTTAAATCTTTAACCCGAATTCCTTTATTCCTCCACAGTCACATATTTCTTTGGAGCAATCCATAAAAAAAAAACAAAGAATAATGAGGATTTTTATTCCATTAATTTTTTTTTTTATTTTTCAATTGGTGGAAAATTGCTTTACAGTTTCATGTTGGTTTCTACCATACAACAAAGCAAATCAATCATAATTATATATTTATATCCCTTCCCTCCTGAGCAATAATGAGGATTTTAGTAAACAATTTTAATTTATTCTTAAGAGATATTCAAATACATTTTAGAAAACATATGATTTTTTCCTCACAATTTCCGTTGTGTAAATATGGCCAATGAGAGCACATCTTCAGTATTTCCAAACAGCTCTTTGGAAGGCGTAATCTGTTTTCCTTTGTTATTTTAGGATATCTTGTCCCAACAGCAAGCTCTCGTACAGTTTATATATATATGTATACATACATACACACAGTTATATATATGTTGTTTATATATATATATATATACATATATACATATACACGTATACTTAGAAAGCGACGTTATTGTCTGTGCAGCAATACGATTCACAATGAGAGAGGAAATTAAAAAGCAAGAGGTGATGAAAATAAAATGATTACATCTCTCTGGGCATGAACACTGGCAACACCTGATAGTCTTGAAAGACATTTAGTTCTGTCCAATAAATATTTGTATCTGTCCAATGGAACCATTTCTTATTATTTCTGAAGTAGTTGTGACCAGATTTTACATGTAAGTAAACTTAATGCTTGTTAGGATAATGAATTTGAAAGTTCTGGAGGTGTCATACAAAACTCTGTTAATTGGCTTTGTTAAGGCTCTTAAAGCTGTAGGACACAATGTGGCAATTTTCCTTTGAAAACGTGGCCGCTGAGACTCTAGACACTGCCCCCTGGCACCGAAAAGAAGCAAGCATGAACAACTTGGCTCCGTGTAAAGGAGCCCGTAGACACTGAGAATATGACTTGGTGTGTTTATTTGAACACTGCAGAAATCATAATTATAGGCAGACAACAGGCTAGTCCCTAGGCTCTCTAATTCTCAAAAAAAAAAAAAAAAAATTCCAAACAAGTCTGGTTCCTTATATAACATACTCCTATTCAACAAACTCTCTGAATGCAGGGAATCTGGTCTCGGCACCAAACATTGTCATGTCTCGGCACCAAACAATGTCACCAAACATTAGATTTTTTCCTATCTTCTTATATAACATCCTTCCAATAACTGTAATGAAAAAGAACACTCTCTTTCTATGGCTTGTCAATAGGAGATGGTGGAAGTTCGCCAAGCAGAAGTAGGTCAATAGGTACAATTTGTTCTTTAAGTAGGGACTCAGTGATTAAGACCCCTCTCTCATCCTTCTCTGGCTGTGGAATAATAAGAGACATACCATGTTCCAAGTTCTTTTGTATGCTATTTTATGTAATAGTCAAAGTAAGGTTGAAATGCAAGTTTGATCGCTCCCTCTTTAATGATAAATGTGCTGAAGTTCGGAGCTACAGGTATATGACTAATGTCACCCAGTTAGAGATGGGCTGGACTCTGTGCTCCTGTCTTGCTAAGCCCACAGGTCTTCCTAATGCAAGAAAGAGCTGTACTACACCTGTTTGCATGAGGTCCTGTTCAGTGAATCCTTCTGGTGCATGTATAGCTTAGTGCAGTTCACATGGGTCATGTATGTGTACTTGTATCAGTTATATTTGTTGGGGAAGGTGTTGGACCTAATCATTTGACCATTTGAATGAAACTGATTAGTTCAGTCAAGTTGCCAGGAAATTCAAGGCTGTCAGTAGAGCAAAAAAAAAAGAATGAAAGTACCTGAAAATAATTTGTATGTGTAGCTACATCCTCATTGTACTTCACTTATGTTTATTTTGAACTGGCTTTCTGGATTTCCCACTATACTTAGAATAAAACCTGAACTTCTTCCTGATGCCATTAAACTCCAAGAGACAGGGCATGTCTACATAATCCCATTCTCAGCCCCTCATACCACTCTTCTTCCTTCTTGTATTCTAAGCTCAGGACCTTCCAGAGATTCTAGAATATTCAAGAAGATTTACTGACCGCCTGCATGTATTTCTTTCTTCCTTTTCCTGCTTTGTCCTTCTCTCCTCCCTTCTTTCGTTTTTTACCTTCTTCTTCCCTCCTTCCTTCCATTTCCCTTGATCATCTTCTTTTAACAAATATTTTTTGAGAACTTTTATGTTCCAGATAAGAGATGTTAAAGGTTGCAGAATGGACAAAATGGAAAATGCTGACTTTGTATATGTTACAATCTTATACAATGAACAAAAATATTTTTAGTATGTTTAAGGAACATCAAGGAATCAGAATTACTGGAGCAAAGTAAGAGAAAAGCATGGTAAGAAATAAGGTATAAAGGGAGCAAGGGACTGCCAATGGTAAGGATTTTGAATTTTTTTCTAAGTGATGTATAGAGGCAATGGATATTTGGGTCAGAAAATGGATATACACTCACTGGATGCTTTGCAAAGAATAAAATGTAGGAATTCAAGCATAGATGCAGAAAAACCAGATGAGACATTTACTCTTGTCCATATGAGATATGACGGTGGTGTGGTTTTATAGAGAGGGGAAGTATAAGGATTTGGGAAGTATTTTGAAGATAGAACCAAGACGACTTTTTTTCTTACTTTGCTTAAAAAAGAATCATTCAATCTTTTTGGCTATAACAAGTGGGTGAATTGTAGAATTTTTGCCAATACGGGAGGAGAAACAAATTTTTGGTGAACATCAAGAATTTGTGAAATTAGAAATTTTTATTAGACATGCAAATGCTAATGTCAATAAGCTATCTAGAATTCATAGTGGCATTGAGTACCTGTATATGGGAGTTCTCAGACTAAATCTGATCTTCCCACCTTGAGGCCTTTTACTCTGCCTGGAATGTCCCTTTTCTGGATCTTATCTATTTGGTCGTTTGTCATCCCTCAGATTTTAGCTTAAATTCCACCTTCTTAGAGGTGTCTTCCCTTACCAAACCTTCCAAAGTGACCACCTTTTCCTCTTACATAACCTTGTTTACATCTATCTGTCTATCTTTTTGTTGTGTTTTTGCCTTGTAATCGCTGTTGGTTTCTCTTCAGTTTCTTCAAACTTACCACACACGTTTTGCTTCCTAGTTTATTATCTACCCTCTCACAATGCTATAAACCCTGTTAGGCCCAGACCATTACTATCTTATTTATTGTTGCATCATTACCTACCTAGCTTAGCTCCTGCATGTAGCAAATACACACATACATCTGCAATAAATAGATATCTTTTCTATTCTTCTCATGACTTGCTCTTTAAGTCTCTCAGGACCGGTTGTGCTCATGGCCCGAGCCTATTCAGAAAAGGAGACCCAGCATGAACAGCCTGAAACTGACCTGCAGCCAAAGTCTGGGATGGTCCATTTACACTGAGGCTGGTGTCCCTTTGTGGTTGTTCGGGCAGGGCGCCTCTGTGTAAATCCTTCCACTTCACTCGAAAGACTTTTTCCTGGGCTTTCTTCAGGGAACTTGCAGTCTTTCTGTGAGACAGTCATTAAGTACACAGTTACAATAGAATGTGATAGTTGCTAAAATTGTGGCTTTTCCTCAGAACTCTGTAAGGATAGAGAAGAAAGCACGCCTACCTCTAACTGGGGATACAGACAGTGCTTCACGAGACAAGTTAATCCTTTAGCTGAGACTATGATAATGAGACATTTCTTAGGTTAAAGTGGTCTAATATAGCTCGAAATATGTGAGTTCTGTACAAAAAATGTCTAAATTCTAATCTCAGATCTTCCATTTATAACTTGTAGCCTAGACCAAGTAACTTGAGTATTTTAAGTCTCTCTTTCCTCTTCTATAGGACATAGGCAAAAATATATACTCTCTAGGGTTTATTTAAGCATTACTATGATAGATGTATAGGCTCTAACACTTTGTCCAAAGTACATGCACTAAATATAGTATGAGTGTAGTTGTCATTAACAGGAAACAATGATGAAAATGGAAGACTATGCAAAGGTACAGAAGGAAGAAAATCATATCATATTTAGAAAACTGTTCCTCATGCTTTAGTTCTAAGTACAGAATACTAAGAAAATATGCTTAAGTTACTTTTACATGTTTTTAATTATCTAATAAAATGTTAAGTTCCTTGAGGGAGAGAGATGCTTCTTGCTTCTGCTTAGCATATGGAAGCTTTATCCCATCTACTTTGCTTTAGACTTCTAGCTGGTTTTCCAGATTTGCGGAAAGGTCATATTTCATAGTGAGAATAGCAAATGCTTCGAAGTAAGGACAAACTATGTGTGAACAACATATCCATCACTTCTTTACCTTGAACAAGATGCTAGACTTTCTGAACTTCAGATTTCTTACTTGTAGACTGGAAATAATAGTACTTATTTCAGAGGGTGGTTTTATGGAGTTAGCTGTTACATAGAACTTGCTGCCTGTGCTTGGTGGATAATATGACATAGTAGTACAGCAGTAGTAGTAGTAACTGTAGTAAAAAGTAGTATAACAACAGCAGCGGTAGTACTAGTAGTAGAAGCAGTAGTAATAGTGGCTGCATTACCTTGAAATGTTTAACATCATTATCTGTACAGCAGGAGGTCTGTACAGATGCATCATGGTAGAGAATGCTATTGCTTATCCAAATCTTGTTCCTTTTCCTCCTGTGCTTCTGGAGTAATATTACACATTCCCAACCTCAGGCGGCTCAGTGGTAAAGAATCCACCTGCAATGCAAGAGATGTGGGTTTGATCTCTGAGTCAGGCGGATCCCCTGGAGAAGGAAATGGCAACCTGCTCCAGTATTCCTGCCTGGGAAATGTCACGGACAGAGGAACCTGGTGGGTTACAGTCCATGGGAAGGCAAATGAGTCAGACACAAGTTAGCAACTGAACAACAACCCCTTGTGACTAGGCAGGACAAAGTGCTAGTTTTAGCCAATAAACTAGGCATAGAATCTATGTATTTCATATTGAGGCAGAAGTACAAAGGGCCAGCAGGTGACCCTTCTATTCTCTCTTCCCTGAGTGAGGCCCTACTCCAGATGGAACAATTACAATATAATTAAATTTCCACCAACTTAGATCCTGAGTGGAATGGAACTCCAGACAACCTAAGTGCATAATATGTAAGAAATAAATACACTTGCAATGTGATAAGCTAGTGAAAACGGGGGCTATTTGTCACTACAACATTGCCTGACTTATAATGACTAGTACATTTAAGAATAGTTCATTGTGATTTTCAGAACAAGAACGATTCTAATCCGTTCTTCTCTTGGAAGGTCTTTGTGGACAACAACTCCCTAGTGACTGACATCAAATTAAGGCAATGATAATACTTCAGTAGCAAAAAAGAAATATTTCTTCTGTGAACCCTGGAAACATGACAGGCAGTATCATTGTAAGACTATCTGATAAAGAGTTCAGGTATTTTGAATAGATTATTATGGATAAAATTGAGTTCAGATGGTCTCTTCTCTTACTTGAAGAAAGGCTGATGCTTCCGATTTAAAGGAATTCCTTTGTGTTCATGTGTGTGTGTGTGGGGGGGTGCTTGTTTATTAATGCAGAGACTAGTTGGCTGTTTCGAATGGTGATCAAAACACAAACAAATAAATCAAAGCCAAAAAAACTCCCCAAACCAACAATCTAGTGGAGATTGGAATTGAAGTTACTTTCTCTTTAACAGACATTTTAATACACAGTGCCCATTATACAGAGTGAAGTAAGCCAGAAAGAAAAACACCAATACAGTATACTAACGCATCTGTATGGAATTTAGAAAGATGGTAACAATAACCCATATGCAAGACAGAAAAAGAGACACAGATGTATAGAACAGACTTTTGGACTCTGTGGGAGAAGGCGAGGGTGGGATGATCTGAGAGAATAGTATTGAAACATGTATATTATCAATTGTGAAACAGATCTCCAGTCCAGGTTGGATGCATGAGACAAGTGCTCGGGGCTGGTGCACTGGGAAGACCCAGAGGGATGGGATGGGGAGGGAGGTGGGAGGAGGGTTCAGGATGGGGAACAGATGTAAATCCATGGCTGATTCATGTCAATGTATGGCAAAAACCACTATAATATTGTAAAGTAGTTAGCCTCCAACAAATATAAATAAATGAAAAAAAAAATACACAGTGCGGTAGGTATGATGACCTCCTACTGCTCTACATCTGAAAACCCTTCCTTTGTCACTGTCATCTTGATGGGGTCTTTAGATAAGTCATTATAAGACTGCATTACCTAGTGATTAAAAGCCTGAATCTTGGAATCAAACTGCCTAATTTGAATGATATCTCTGCTGTTTGTTAGTTGTGTGACCTTAGGCAATTGCCTTTAAAATCTCGATTCTTCTGTTTTCCTACTAGTAAAATGTAGATGTCCATAGTAAATATCCTGTAAACCAGTTCTGCTAATTAAACATGACAAAATATCTAAAGCACTTATAAAAGTACCAGGCATGTGTATGGTAACATTTCTGTAACTATTAGCTTTCTGTCTTATTTGTGGCTTTCTGGGACTCTGTTTTATTTTCTACAAAATAAAACAATTGGACTAAATGATCCGCCCAAGTCCTGTTATTTTTTTTCTCCTAATGAAAGTTCCATAGCCTAAGACTATATTTGTCCCATTATTTTCCCATAACCTAATTAATTTCAGTACAAAAGACTCTCAATAAATAGTTCTTACATGCATGTATCAATGACTTTATTATAATAGCTACCATTTTTTTGGGATTTAAATGTCACACACTGTTCTAGAGTATGACCTTAAATTTTCCCAATGAATCAATAAAGTCAGTACTGTTATTACCTCATATTACAGATGAAGAAGTGATACAAAAAGATGCTAGATAACTATTTCAAGGTCATGTAATATAATTACTGAAGACTAGCTGAAGAATGGACTTCCCAGGTGATTCAGTGGTAAAAAATCCTACAATGCAGGAGATGCAGGCTCAATCCCTGGGTTGAGATGATCCCCTGGAGAAGGAAATGGCAACTCACTCCAGAATTCTTGCCTGGGAAGAGGAGCCTGGGCCGAGGAGCCTGGTGGGCTACAGTCCATGGTGTTGCAAAAGAGTCACACACTACTTAGTGACTAAATAACAGCAATAACAAAGTAGAAGAATAAGACTTGGATTTTAATGTATGACTTCTAAGTTCCTAAATGAGACTTGGGTATTTTCATGAAGTCAATTCATAATATACTGGAATTGATAAAGAAAGTTGAAGTCAACTCTTGAAATAAAGTTCCCATTACCCACAGCTCTACCACACGGAGGTCATCTTTCAACTTGTCTGTGCAACTCACGAAGAAATGAATTATTTTTGAGAACTATGATTGCATTTATCTTGTCCTTACCACAACACTTAACACATATAGGTACTCAATATATGTTGAATGGATGAATATGGAAGGAATGAATAGTAATTAGAAACCTGGTGGTTGCTGAGGGAGACACTGATGGGTTATATTTCATGTGTTGTTTTACATAAAATTACCAATGTCATGATTCACCTTGACTCTATGAGATGTATCTTATATATTTTATTTGCACAGTCATCACAGAATAGGTATGATGGAAACTGTTAAGTGATTTTACACATGAGAGTATCAGTTCAACCAAGATATTAAGTTTTTTGAATCCTGACTTCTAGTTGTTTCTACCACATCAAGTTAGCATGCAAAAAAATTTTTTTTCTAAAGGAATCCAGTGTAGCTTTCTTCATTAGAGCAACTTTCCTGAAGGTTGTACACTTCTCAGGGAGGTGAGGGCACAGAGAACTAAGAGCTGGCAATGACCAACATGCAGCTTCGTATTATTTTTATTTCCATCATTCTATTGTTGAGCAAGTCTTAGATTAATCATTTCTGAATTTTTTGAAATTCAGAATGTCCATTTGAAATGGACATTCAATTCATCGCCTCAATGTGCCAGCTTCTTGAGCCATTAGAATTTTATAGGAAGCAAAGTGTTCCCAGGTCCTTCATAGAGTAATTGACCCTGAATATCTGTGGTGTGAGACTGTGGAAGCTGTGTGAGGGGGCTTCGGGTGCCTTGCAAAAGCCATTCAGGGTTACCTGTCAGGTGAGTGAGATGACATTTATGAAACAAATATCTGAAGTGGCTTCCACATTTTTGCCCCAGCCGTTCAGCTTGGCAGAGTGACAGCTGACAGTCGTTCCATATCTCGCTGTTACAGACAGGCTGTTCTAAATTGAAGTGATCAATGCTTTGATTAAAGAGTGAAGATAAAACTAGTCAGGATGGTCAAAATGGTTAGTCCTATTAACATTGTCCTGTAAACCACTGAACCATTTGATCAATAGATCAGACTTCTAGATTGGAGGATAATAACTATGGCTGGCCAATTGGTAATGGGTTCTCTCAGCCATTGCTCAGGGAACTTGTTGCACTATATTAAAGGAGCACAGCTGGAAAGCTCCACTCCAGTGCTTCACAAAATCATTCTTGGAGTGTGAGGCAATTTGGCTTAACATCGAACAAAATGACACATTAATATGGGACCATCTTCCAGGCATTGAATGTATTTTGCAGGGAAAAATGGCAAACTGATTTTGAGAAAAGATTCACAGACCTATAGATGAGTGATGAGAGCTTACTCACTTTTCCTTTTACTTTACAAGCAATACATTGAGTAATTAAGGAAGAATATAGCTACTGAATTATATTTTAAAATACGTACACTGTCCCTTTCCTCACAATCGACTGAGAAGAAATAACACTTCTAATCTTTTAGATGTAATGTTTCTAAACAAATCATAAAGCCAGGACTTGGTTTATATATAAAATTGACAAATTTCAGGGCCAAGTCTCAATGATGAGAAATCAGTGTAATGTATGTTTCTGCAGCGATTTTTAGTTTCTTTAATCTTACACTCCTCTTTGGATAAACAGAAGACATTTTCTAAAAACTGGATAGCAGTTTCTTAATATGGTTTTAGACTATCTCAAAGCGCAAAAAACACAAGTATAAAGGACCCCTCTTCTCTCCTTATCTGGCCATTCAGGAATAGAAAGGTGTTACTCAGATTCTGGAAGTATGCATTTCTTTATAGCAAACCTCTTCCAAGAAGATTTTGAGGCAAAATGGAAAGACATGGGATAAATCATAATAAAATAAGAAGAAGCCAGAGTGCTGTTACAAAGTAAAGTGAGTTGCAAGAAGGGTTGGAAATTTTAGTACTATGATGTAAGTTTTTGAAAAATCATTAGAACTCAGCTAAAATTTTGCTATGAGCTGCTAACAACCAAAGTTAAGTTAGAAGATGCCCAATATGTGTACAGATGACAAGAGCCAGAGCTCAGCTGAAGCAAGAAATGTTAAAATTCCCAAATCACCATTTTCCAGTAACCGAGGTAATAATTGATTTAGATAAGCATTATCAAATATTGTTAAACTTATTAACTAAACTACTTTCAGGAATCAGGCTATTCATATGGTCTTGAAGTATCTTCCCATAGTTAACCTGATACTGCTAAGGAATAAATATACCTTTCCATGAAATGATTCACTAGACATAACCAATTTATCAATCTTGGCGTCATTAACAATGGGAACACCTTACTATATACCCCTCCTTTTGTGATGCAAAAAGAAGTAAGCAACATCTCTATGTAGTATTCCTACCAGAACTGTTTAACTTGACTCTAGTGATGAAAAAACACGCAAAATCAGAATGTGAAAAGAACTGATATCCGAGTTGTAAGTCCCCATGTTAAGGAGAACACTTTTATTATGTTTTCCACTCTCCTACAACAAATGCTTGTGATTCAGTGGTCTTAAACCAGTCTTCAAGGGTACCTATTACTTTGAACATTAGCTTATTTTAGATGCTTCTTCCTTCCATAGGCTATACAAGTCACCTATATGACTATCTATTCAGCTGATGAAGGACCAAGAAGGCTATAAGGTGGCAAATTAAATTCTCTTTTCTTAAATAGTTACTTTAACTGGTTCCATTATGACTTCTAGAATTGACATGGGAACCAGCAGGGAGGGCCCAGGTAGCATTACTCAAAAAAGATTACTATGTCTCAGGGCTTAATGGAAGTGTGCTTTTAGGTTGTATCCTGAAAGCATGTCTGCTATAGAAAAGGGTAAGTCTTATGAGATTGGAGGATGTCAACTCTGAATGTTCCTGGAGCTAAATGGTGTCTCCTGGTGGTTATTCTTATGACCTGACCTTGTTCTCCCCAAATGGGCAATTATTTGCAGTCAGAAATTTTCTAACATTTTTGTGCTTCCATTGTGATAAAAAAAAAAAAGGGCAACTAAATAGTCTTATTGAATTGATGGGTCAAAAGAAGACGAGACAATAAAAATGGCTATGGCATGTACCACAGTTTTTCTGTCACTGTCTATCGAAAAGTTTCCATGACTTTAATCGGATTTCTTCATTTGGTAGGGATCATTTATGAGAGACACCAAATTAAAAAAAAAACATTAGATTTACCCTGGGGAGACAGTTTTGGAAGTATAAACCGCTTCACCGTGAAAAGAAGGCTTCAGATAGATAATGACAATCATGTAGTTTATTTCATAAGACATCCAGCCCAAAGGCTTCCTAAATGGAAAACAGATGTTCTCTGCATCTTCACTTTTTCTTCAGAAATACAGCCAATTTTTAGAGAGCTAGGGTGTCAGATGAAGCTGAAGGAAGAACCTGTCTAGTGACCTTAGCTACAAAATCCAGCAGAGAAAAAATCATGGCAATAATATTTATTGGACACTTGGGATGAACCAAAGCTCGGTAGGCAGTTTACAAACATAGCAACACTATGAATCTGGTACTATTGTCGTCTTCATTCTATAGTCGGAAAAACTAGAACTCAGGAGAGTTAGGAGAATTGTCCAAATGTAAAGCAGGCATCAGGCAGTCTCATCTAGAAATCATGCCCATCAGTGAAGGAAAACACCAGACTCTATCAGGGCTTGTAGAGATTCCACGGGTTTATTTTCACATTGCTCTAAATTTTTACGACAGCCCTCAAGATAAGTATTGTAAGCAATACATGTAAGCATGTAAGTGTGGAGACATGGACATTGAGCCTCAGAGAGGTGAGATACCTCGCCCACAGTCATTCTTCTGGTGACTGGGAAATGCTTGCACATTCAGTGCCACCACTTCCAAAACAGCGTCCTTTAAAGGGTATCATGCTCCCGCCATTTCGTGGATAAAGGAACTGTGGACTATATGTGCAATGAAACATTACTCAGTCACAAAAAGGAACAAATATGAGTCAGTTGCAGTGAGGTGGTCGAAACCTGAGCCTGTTATACAGGGTAAAGTAAGTCAGAAAGAGAAGAAACGAATATCGTATATTAACGCATGTGTATGGAATCTATAAAAATAGTACCTGTGAACCTATTTACAGAGAAGAAATGGAGATGCAAATGTAGAGAATGGACTGGTGGACACATCAAGAGAAGGAGAGGGTAGGACAGATTGAGAAAGTAACAATGACATATATATCCTAACATGTGTAAAATAGCTGAGAAGCTGCTGAATATCACAGGGGGCCCAGCCTGGCACTCTGATGACCTGACCTAGAAGGGTGGAATCGGAATTTTATATATATATATAAAATTATGACTGACCTGCATTGATTTATGACAGAGACCACCACAACATTGTAAAGCAATTATCCTCTAATTAAAAAAAAGTAAAGGGTATCATGTTATCTCTATCTTTTGCTTATCAAGTTTTTCTTTTTTTTGTCTGACTTTCTCTTATGCCTCTGAAGGTGTGAGACTGTTAGTCGCTCAGTCGCATACAACTCTTTGTGACCCCATGAACTGTAGTCCACCAGGCTCCTCTCTCCATGAAATTTTCCAGGCAAGAATACTGGAGTGGGTTGCCATTCCCTTCTCAAGGGGATCTTCCCAACCCAGAGATGGAACCCAGATCTCCTTTATTGCAGGTGGATTCTTTACCGACTGAACTAACAGGGAAGTTTCTTATACTTCTAATTTGTGTTAAATGGTATGAAATTATATGAAATATTTGGGTTTAAATCTCTATCATAGATAATCCTAGGATGGTCAGAAAATATGGCCGAAGTAAGTAGAATTTATGTCAAGCCTGGGAAAATAATCCCAGGTCCCAATGATAATCACAACAGATTGAGCTAAATTTAAACTTTTAAATAAGAATATTACACAAACAGCAAAGACCATGCCTTATTTTCTGTGTAAAATACTACTATAAGCCACTGTGGCAAAGATTAATTTTCTCTCAGTATACAGTAGCTTCTTCCTTTTTAGTAATAGAACACCTCAACCACCACACATGGCTTTGTTCACATGACGGTTCACATGATCGTATGATCACTCAGATAAACGCCACATTTCCAAACTCCTCTTGCAAATAATATTATGTAAGTCAATTACATGGAACATGAGAGAAAGTGAAGGGCTTAATTCAATGACATGAATTAAATGACAACTGCTTGTATTCCATTCCTTCTCTACCCCTTTCTTTGTGTCTAAAGAGAAAGTTGTGCCAGGAAGATAGACTCAGCCATGAAGACACGAGACAGCCCCCTTAGTGACTAGTAGAATGACAAGATGGAAGGCAACTGGGCTCCTGGAAAATCTTGTGGGGCCAAACTGCCCACCTACTGTCAACTCTGCCAACTTCTGAACTGAGAGAGGAATATATATTTATTCTGCTTAAGTCACTGTGTTTGAGGTATCTTTATTATAGGAGCTTAGTATATATCTTACTAGATCAGTGTTTACTGAAATGAACATCAAAATCCATATTCTTAATCAAGAAAGCTTTATGAATTACATGTGATTCTATATCAGTTCAGTTCAGTTCAGTTGCTCAGTTGTGTCCGACTCTTTGTGACCCCATGAACCACAGCACGCCAGGCCTCCCTGTCCATCACCAACTCCTGGAGTCCACCCAAACCCATGTCTGTTGAGTCAGTGATGCCATCCAACCATCTCATCCTCTGTTGTCCCCTTCTCCTCCTACCCTCAATCTTTCCCAGCATCAGGGTCTTTTCAAATGAGTCAGCTCTTCGTATCAGGTGGCCTATATATAGTAACCTCTATATTTTCTAGTAAATTCATGGTGATACACTACATGGCATTATAGGTCAAATGTATCACCTAAAATTCATATATTATAACTTTTTAAAATAGAAAAACAAAACAAAAACAAACGAAAGAAACAAGAGCCATCTATGTACCATCTACAAGAGACTATCTTTAGGTATAAGGACACATACAGACTGAAAGTGAAGAAATGGAAATGGAAACCAAAAGAAAGCTGGGATAGCTATACTTATATCAGACAAAAAAGACTTTTAAACAAAGACTATACTAAAAGACAAAGAAGGTCATTACATAGTGACTAAGGGATACATTCAACAAGAGAATATTGCATTTGTATTTATGCATCCAATATAGGCAAGTCAAGAAGCAAAACTTAGAACTGGACATGGAAGAATGGACTGATTCCAAATTGGGAAAGGAGTACATCAAGGCTGTATATTGTCACCCTGCTTATTTAACTTCTATGCAGAGCACATCATGTGAAATGCAGGCTAGATGAAGCACAAGCTGGAATCACGATTGCCATGAGAAATATCAATAACCTCAGATATGCAGATGACACCATCCTTATGGCAGAAAGTGAAGAGGAACTAAAGAGACTCTTGATGAAAGTGAAAGAGGAAAGTGAAAAAGCTGGCTTAAAACTCAACAGTCAGAAAACTAAGATCATGGCATCTGGTCCCATCACTTCATGGCAAATAGATGGGGAAACAATGGAAACAGTGACAGACTTTATTTTCTTGGACTTCAAAATCACTGCAGATGGTGACTGCAGCCATGGAATTTAAAGACACTTGCTCCTTGGAAGAAAATCTATGACAAAAAAAAAAAAAACAACTAGACAGCATACTTTACTGATAAAGGTCCATTGTCAAAGCTATGGTATTTCCAGTAGTCATGTATGGATGTGAGAGTTGGACCATAAGGAAGACTGAACACTGGAGAATTGATGCTTTTGAAGTGTGGTGTTGGAGAAGACTCTTGACAGTCCCTGGGGTTGCAAGGAGATCAAACCAGTGAATCCTAAAGGAAATCAATCCTGAATATTCATTGGAAGGACTGATGCTGAAGCTGAAACTCCATTACTTTGGCCACCTGATGTGAAGAACTGACTCTTTAAAAAAGTCACCTGATGCTGGCAAAGATTGAAGGCAGGAGAAGGGAGTGGCAGAGGATGAGATAGCTGGATGACGTCACTGACTCAATGGACATGAGTTTGAGCAAACTCCAGGAGATGGTGAAGGACAGGGAAACCTGGCGTCCTGCAATCCATGGGGTCACAAAGGGTTTGTCACCACTGAGCAATTGAACAACAACAACAACACAATAGAGGATCACCTAAATATATAAAGCGAACATTAGCAAACCTAAAGGAAGAAATGCAATCTACAGATTCAATGAAATCCCTATAAAAATTCCAGTGGTATTCTTCACAGAAATAGAACAATCCTGAAGGTTGACAGAAACCATGAAAAGACCATAATAGCCGAAGCAAGTTTGAGAAAGAAAAAAGCTGAAGGCATCGATCTCTCTGATTTCAAAATAAGTTGCATAGCTACAGAAATTAAAATAGTATTGGCTTTAAAAAAGACATAGACCAACAGAACAGAATAGAGAGCCCTAAAATAAGCCCACATGTATATGGTCAAATAATTTATGACAAAGGAGACAAGAATATACAAAGGGTCAGGGCAGTCTCTTCAACAAGAAATGGTGCTGGGAAAACAGGACAGCCACATGCAAAGGAATGAAACTGGATCATTATTTATACCATACACAAAAATTAACTCAAAATGAATTAAAAACTCAGATATAAGACCTAAAATTCTGAAGCTCCTAGAAGAGAACATGTGCAGTAAGTTCCCTGTTGTAGGCCTTGGTGATACTTTTTCTTAAAAAATCTGACACCAACAGCAATGGATACAAAAGCCAAGATAAACAAGTGGTACTACCTGGAATTAAAAACCTCTGCACAGCTAAGGCACCAGTCAACACAATGCAAAGGCAATATACTGAATGGTAGAAAATATGTGTGAAATATATAACTAATGTTTTAAAATACATAATATTGTAATGGGCTTCCCTGATAGCTCAGTTGGTAAAGAATCTGCCTGCCATGCTGGAGACCCAAGTTTTGATTCCTGGGTCAGGAAGATCCACTGGAGAAGGGATAGACTACCCACTCCAGTATTCTTGGGCTTCCCTTGTGGCTCAGCTGGTAAAGAATCTGTGTGCAACGTGAGAGACTTGGGTTTGATTCCGGTTGGGAAGATCCCCTGGAGAAGAGAAAGGCTACCCACTCCAGTATTTTGGCATGGAGAATTCCATGGACTACAGACCATGGGGTTGCAAAGAATTGGACAGGACTGAGCGACTTTCACTCTATATTGTAATGTAAATATATAATGATGTGTATTTAATATTCAAAATAATAAAGAACTCATACAGTCCAATCACAAAAACCCACAAACAACCCCATTAAAAATAGATGCGTCTGAATAGACTTTTTTCCAAAGAAGTCATACAGATAGCCAACAGGTACACAAAAAGATGTTAAGCATCATTTATCACCAGAGGAATGCAAATTAAAGCTACAATGAGATATCACCCACACCTATTTGTATGGCTATGATCAAAATAAACTGGAAATAGCAAATATTGGAGAGGCTGTGGGGAAAGGGGAACCCTTGTGCAGTGTTAGTAGAAATGTAAACTGGTACAGCCACTAGGGAAAACAGTATGGACAGTCTTGGGGGAAAAAAAAAAAAAAAAATATATATATATATATATATATATATAACTACCATATAATCCAGGGATTCCTCTTCTGGATATTTATATATAGAACTACCATATAATCCAGGGATTCCTCTTCTGGATATTTATCCAAAGAAAATAAAAACACTAAGCCAAAAAGATATATATGCCCTCATATCTAATACAGCACTGTTTATAAAAGCCAAAGTACAGAAACAACCTGTGTCCACTGATGAATGAATGGATAAAGAAATTGTGGTTTATATGCACAATGGAATATAATTTAGCCATGAAAAGAATGAACTGTTGCCATTTGCTACAACATGTATGGACCTTGAATGCTTTATCCTAAGTAGAACAAGTCACTCAGAGAAAGACAAATACCATACAATCTCTTTTATATGTGAAAACAAACAAGATGAAAACAAGCTTCCAAAGCAACCCCATAGACAAGAAAACAGATTGATGGAGCCAACTGATGAGACCAGAGGTGGGCAGTGAGGGGTGGGAAAAATGGGTAAAGACAATATTTAAAACAAGTAAACAAACAAACAAAAACACCCAACAGTGGGTGGTTAGGAAGGCCGGGGCTTCAACAACACTTTACTGCTTACTGACTTTGACAATGCAACCTATGGGTGGTGGTGGGGGTGTTGGTTTAGTGAAGCGAAAAAGACTGGGAGCTTTGCGACCCTGTGGACTGTAGGCTGCCAGGCTCCTCTGTCCATGGAATTCTCCAGTCAAGAATACCAGAGTGGGTAACCATTCCCTTCTCCAAGGGATCTTTCCAACTCAGGGATTGAACCTGGATCTCCTGCATTGCAGGTGGATTCTTTACTGTCCGAGCCACCAGGGAAACCCAGAGAATCCCAGTGTCTTAATAACAAATTTAATTTTCCAATAGGACCTTCAGCTGATTGTTCTGTGGTGCTAACTACTTAGCTATGAAAAAGTTGGTGCTTTTAATTCTTAATAATTGCTAACTCAAGAGAAAAAAATTTTACTTTTGTGCTATTGCACTAACATAACATGTCTTCAATTTTTATAGCTTTTTTTTCTGTTGTTGTGGAGAATAAACCTCAAATGCTTGTCAAAAAAGAAGAGTCAAGCTGAGGCTTTGGAAAGAACCTGATTGGCCTGTTGAAACTGAGGAAATGCCCCCCATGTCCCTTTGGGAACTGAGAATGTAGCCCTGATGATTTCTGAATAGACAAATTTCAGATCACTGTTGTCTGTACAGATTCATAAAGAATTTTGCATGCTTGAAGCAATAGAAACTATGCAAAGTGTGTAGCACATGCATGCTGCTTGCTCAGTTGTGTCCAACTCTTTGTGACCCCATGGATTATAACCCCCTAGGCTCCTCTGTCCATGGGATTCTCCAGGCAAGAATATTGGAGTGGGTTGCCATTTCCTTCTCCAGGGGATCTTCCTGACCCAGGGTTCGAACCCACATCTCCTGCATTGGCAGGTGGATTCTTTACCACTGCACCACCTGGGAAGCTGCAATAGAAACTATGATCCATTCCTATAAAATCCAAGAAGTGGGATAGCCTTTCTTCCTTCCACTCTGTCTCCACCCCTTTTAGTCCAAACTGGTAGTACCCCTGCTGGAGTGACTAGTTCAGTCCATGGTTCATATCTACAACCATCTCCTTATCAAATGCTCGGTCTTGCCATGGTCTTATTTTTCTCTCTTGAACAGGTTCTTCTCACTTTTTGGCAACATGAACAGGCAGAATTTCCAAAATCATTTGTTTCTGGTTCTTTTTTCTTAATAATTTCTTCCCCAATTTATTTCTCCCTCTCATATTTCACTGTAAGTCAGGAAGAACCAAGCCACAGCTTCAATTCTTGGCTTAGAAATCTCAGCTAAACAGCCAGTTTCATTGCTTGAAAGTTCTTTCATCTACAAAACCCTAAAATACAAACACAAGTTAACCAAGTATTTTGCTACTGTATAAAGATGATTATATTATTCTCCTTGGCCTATGACATGTTCCTCTTTTCCATCTGAGACCTCATGAAAATGGCCTTTACCATTCCTATTTCTACCAATATTCTATTCATGATTATGTATGTATTCTCCAATATGGATACTGCCTCTACATTTCTCTTCTTTTTCTTTTTGCTGATCTGTCATCAGAAGTGCTTTTATTTATTTTTTTTCCATTTATTTTTATTAGTTGGAGGCTAATTACTTTACAATATTGTAGTGGTTTTTGCCATACATTGACATGAATCAGCCATGGATTTACATGTGTTCCCCATCCCGATCCCCCCTCCCACCTCCCTCCTCATCTGATCCCTCTGGGTCTTCCCAGTGCACCAGCCCCGAGCACCTGTCTCATGCATCCAACCTGGGCTGGTGATCTGTTTCACCCTAGATAATATACATGTTTCAATGCTGTTCTCTCTAAACATCCCACCCTCGCCTTCTCCCACAGAGTCCAAAAGTCTGTTCTGTACATCTGTGTCTCTTTTTCTGTTTTGCATATAGGGTTATCATTACCATCTTTCTAAATTCCAATATATGCATTAGTAGTCTATATATGCACTGTAGTGGTCTTTATCTTTCTGGCTTACTTCACTCTGCATAATGGGTTCCAGTTTCATCCATCTCATTAGAACTGATTCAAATGAATTCTTTTTGATGGCTGAGTAATATTCCATGGTGTATATGTACCACAGCTTCCTTATCCATTCATCTGCTGATGGGCCTCTAGGTTGCTTCCATGTCCTGGCTATTATAAACAGTGCTGTGATGAACATTGGGGTGCACGTGTCTCTTTCAGATCTGGTTTCCTCGGTATGTATGCCCAGGAGTGGGATTGCTGGGTCATATGGCAGTTCTATTTCCAGTTTTTTAAGAAATCTCCACACTGTTTTCCATAGTGGCTGTACTAGTTTGCATTCCTACCAAAAGTGTAAGAGGGTTCCCTTTTCTCCACACCCTCTCCAGCATTTATTGCTTGTGGACTTTTGGATAGCAGCCATCCTGACTGGCGTGTAATGGTACCTCATTGTGGTTTTGATTTGCATTTCTCTAATAATGAGTGATGTTGAGCATCTTTTCATGTGTTTGTTAGCCATCTGTATGTCTTCTTTGGAGAAATGTCTGTTTAGTTCTTTGGCCCATTTTTTGATTGGGTCATTTATTTTTCTGGAATTGAGCTGCAGGAGTTGCTTGTATATTTTTGAGATTAATCCTTTGTCTGTTTCTTCATTTGCTATTATTTTCTCCCAATCTGAGGGCTGTCTTTTCACCTTACTTATAGTTTCCTTTGTAGTGCAAAAGCTTTTAAGTTTCATTAGGTCCCATTTGTTTATTTTTGCTTTTATTTCCAATATTCTGGGAGGTGGGTCATAGAGGATCTTGCTGTGATTTATGTCAGAGAGTGTTTTGCCTATGTTCTCCTCTAGGAGTTTTATAGTTTCTGGTCTTACATTTAGATCTTTAATCCATTTTGAGTTTATTTTTGTGTATGGTGTTAGAAAGTGTTCTAGTTTCATTCTTTTACAAGTGGTTGACCAGTTTTCCCAGCACCACTTGTTAAAGAGGTTGTCTTTTTTCCATTGTATATCGTTGCCTCCTTTGTCAAAGATAAGGTGTCCATAGGTTCGTGGATTTATCTCTGGGCTTTCTATTCTGTTCCATTGATCTATATTTCTGTCTTTGTGCCAGTACCATACTGTCTTGATGACTGTGGCTTTGTAGTAGAGTCTGAAGTCAGGCAGGTTGATTCCTCCAGTTCCATTCTTCTTTCTGAAGATTACTTTGGCTATTCGAGGTTTTTTGTATTTCCATACAAATTGTGAAATTCTTTGGTCTAGTTCTGTGAAAAATACCGTTGGTAGCTTGATAGAGATTGCATTGAATCTATAGATTGCTTTGGGTAGTATAGTCATTTTGACAATATTGATTCTTCCAATCCATGAACACAGTATATTTCTCCATCTGTTTGTGTCCTCTTTGATTTCTTTCATCAGTGTTTTATATTTTTCTATGTATAGGTCTTTTGTTTCTTGTGGTTGATATACTCCTAAGTATTTTATTCTTTTTGTTGCAATGGTGAATGGTATTGTTTCCTTAATTTCTCTTTCTGTTTTCTCATTGTTAGTGTATAGGAATGCAAGGGATTTCTGTGTGTTAACTTTATATCCTGCAACTTTACTATATTCAGAATTGCTTTTAAATTTCTACTCATGGCAAAGTAGGCTTTTTTAAAGCATGCATCTTGAAACTCTTCCAGTCTCTACCTATTGCCCGATTCCAAAGCTGCTTCTGCACATTTAGATATTTGTTACAGCAGAATGCTATTTTTAGCACCATTTTCAGTCTCAATTTGCTCAAACTAAGATTTAGTCTGCCTAGTAACATATACCATAGACTGGCATCTTAAACAACACACATTCACTTCTCAGTTGCGGAGGCTGGTCATCTGAGATCATGGTGCCAGCATATTTTATATCTTTTGAGGGCCCTACTTGTAGGTTACATACCACCACCTTCTTGCTGTGTGCTCACGTGGAGGAGAGGTCATTTCTCTATGTCTTTTTTTCTTTAGCAGATGGATCCTATCATGAGGATAGAATCTTATCTAAACCTAATTACCTTCCAAAGTCCTCAACTATTAATAGTTAGGACTTCGATATATGAAAAATTTGGGGGGGGGGGTAGGCACAGAGGAGAGACACAAACATTCAGTCCATAGTACCACTCTTCTTATTTTTTGAATCTCAGCTAAATGTTACCACCTCTGGATGTTTCATTGAATTCAAGGGCAAAACTGAATTACTGCCCCCCCTGACGTGTCTAGGCATGTGATTGTACCTTTAATGTGGCATCTGTTGCATTGACATTATATTTTTTCTGCTCTGGATTCTACCCCCCCACCCCAAATATTAATGAGTTTGTGACTATGTCTAATTTATCCATATAACCTCTATGCCTGTCAGAGGCTCTGGCATCTAGTGTATTCTCAGTAAATGTTGATTGAGTGAATAAATAACAAGGACTATTTGTATTTATCTAGGTTATACTATTTATGTGTTCAAAGATATGTTCACAGAAAAAGAGAGAAAGGACAGGATTAGAAGGAATTCAGATATGACCATAAATAAAAGTGCCCTGGTAGACTTCTGAAGACAATCAGAAAATTTAAAAATTTCTCTGCTCAATTCCAGTTGCCTTTTGCAAAAGGAAGCCTTGTGCCAAAATACTTTCTGAAACAGAGGTTTATCCTTGTTTTTTTAAAAAAATAATAATAACATAGCTTCTCTTATTTGTAATATCCCTCATATATCCTTCTAGTGATCATGTAACTAAATATTGTCTACAATAATCTCACCTCTGGCATCTCATTAAGCAAAGCCTGGTTCAGTACTGGAGGGAATAACTCGTCAAAGTCAACAAATTGTGCTAAAGGGCACCTTCAGTTGCCTCTAGTATAAGAAAACAGTCCTTTGGGAATCTGCAGGGAAGAAGCTCAAGTGACATCTTAGTCTGATTTGTATAACTCTGAAGCTCACCTTCGTATGATAATGAAGAACACAACTCATTAAAACTCCATGATACAACAAATATTTAATTAGTAACTAATGTTTATCAGGTATTGTACTGGGCACTGTAGGTTTGATGACGAATGAGACACATTCTTTGCTTTCAGGGGACCCAGTAAGTTAAGGTGAGACAGATTGTTAAACAAATATACTATTCTGGCAGAACCATTAGGGCAGGGAGTGTGTTTGATTTGTTCCCTCTTTAAGAGCTTGGGATAGTCCCTGGGACAGTATGACTCTATACATTTTGTTAAGCAAATTGAAAACAATATGGGCTAGTATATATAAAAAGCAAGGGTATGTTCAAGGCACCATATTCTAATGCACTTTGTTGTGAAAGAGAGGCTGGGCCTGGGAGAAGACTTCATAGAAGCAGGAAAAGTCTGTGTTTTGAAGGGTCTAGATACCTTGTTGGAAGGTGTAAAATGGATAAAAGAGGCTGGGAATTGAGAGGAAGGAACTTTCCAGGCACAGGAAACAAAGCATGCAAAGGCTTGGCATTGTAAAATAGGACAGAAAGAGACAGTCGAAAAGAATATGTCTTACAGAAAATGGAAGAGAAGGATATAAAAGCAACTTATGCTAAGAAGGTTGGGAGCCCCATAAAGGGAGTAAGGAGAATGACTCTTACTGCAGAGAACTAGTGAAATTTGACAGCTTCTTCAGGTTAAGTTCAGCTCCAGTTAATACAAAGCCTGATCTTATGTCAAGGGCTTCCAGAACTGTGCCACCGCTCTTTGAACTAGGAATTCAAAGACCTGGCATATCCATATAATAGAGAGATCATGTTTAAACACTCTCAAGACCTGAAACAGGTGCATTTAAAGTGGGAGGTGGACCAAGGACTACTGCTTAGAAGCTTGCTTTGCTCTCGGCCTTTGCCGAATTTCTTTCTCTGCGGTCTAAATCTGACTTCCCCAGTTTGTAGCTCAGGCAACGTGTCTGAGTTATGTTAGTGCCACTTGTAGAGGCACGTCTTTGCTTTTATCCGCTAGTGAAGCCATGGACAGATAATAGATTCATCGGCTTTACTGTGCCAGAGGCTTTCAATGAAAACCACAAATCAGAAGTGACATGGTGTGATGGGAAGAGTGAGGCTATCGACATGAGAATAACTTGAGGTCAAGGTCTTATTTTCTAGCTTCTGCCTCAGTGAGACTTTAGTTTCTCTGAGTCTCAGTTTCCTCATACATATTTTAGAGTTAATACAGTTTGTCAAAACTACTAATAAGTTAGTCTTCATATAAAATAAAAATTGATATAAAGTCATAGAATAATAATGACCATTTTCTGAGTATCTGTTACATCTTCCCCCTACGTTTCTCTTGTTGTTTCATTTAATCATCTTAATTACCCCTAATAAATTGATATTTCTTACTTTTCTAATTTGTAAATAGTGAAACTAAATTTCAAATAGATAAACTCAATAACACATACAAATATGAATGCCAGCAATATTTATACTTATTAGTAAATCTTCATTTTTTGGATCATGATTTTTGGGGGTAGGAATCCTGAAGATGGAGAAATTTTGTCTTGCTTAACACTAAACTCTTAAAATAGATATTAATAACTTCCTTGAATTCCTAGAGTAACGCATGCAGTAATGGTAATATTATTAGTAGAAGGCAACATTTACTGGGAGTTTTCAATCTGTATCAGACACTGTGCTATCTTTAAATAAGTTATACCTTAGTTCCTCATAATCACACTAAAATGTATACTTTATGCATGATATCATTCTACCATGTAAATAACATTATCACCATTTGCACCATGAGAAAGCTGAGGCTCAGGTGAACAAAGAAAATTTCCCAATGTCGAGCAGAAAGTAGAGGTGCCAGAATTCCATACAGTCTGGCACAGTGTTACACTGACTCAAGATTTTCTATTGTGTATTTTCAATTGAAAATGTAACATTGATAGAGCAACATGACACCAAAATACCATATTCATCTCAGCCCTCTGTCCTCATGTATACTATCATTCATGCCATAATAATCATCAAGCTCTGTTTTATATCTGACTGTACATGTCCTCAGTACTGCATGTGGGAGTAGGGCGGGGTGGAATAAAAGTTTACACTACAAATGTCTTCATCTGGAGATAGGTGGTCTGCCATAATCATTGTGTGGCCTTTTCCTGAGCCATATCCCAATTCACCAAAAACTATGCGTATTAAGTATTCAGAGTAACAGTAGTTTCCAAAATTGGCATCAACAATTGTGTGCTTCTACTATTCAATTTCTTAATCAGAAAGAAAAAAAAAAACAAAAAAACCTTGACCAACAAACTTTATACCCCATTAAGTATATTTATATCTATTTCCATTTCTAAAATTTTTATTTACTTGCACATTTCAATACTGAATCTAGAAACATTTATAACATTTGCAATGCATCAAGAGAAATTTTCCTAATGGCTTTCCCTCTAGCATCTGAAATTCTATCATTCCTTTTTAGTAAAAAGAGATGATTACTTTGGGTCACTTTAATACCATGCTTATTCATTCAGTTGATATTTACTGAGTTCCTACCATGTGTTAGACAGAAGCAGTACATAATCTGGGGAGAGGGAGAAAAATAACAAATTAATACAATAATTTTGAATAAAGATAAATTTTATGAAAGGACCATAAAATGGCATAATAGATTTAAAATAAGGGGGTAATAAGATGGTCTCAGTTAAGGGATGACATCTGAGCTGAGACCTGAATGGGAGCAGCCCGTGAAAGGACACAGCCCGTGAAAGTGTGGGAAAGAGTATCCCAAGAATAGGTGGAGGCAAATGTAAAATCTCTGAGGAGAAAGCAAGCTGTATTCCAGAAATTTAAGTAGATCAATGAAGCTGCAGTGTAGAGAAATAAGGATGTATGATATGAAATGAGATCATATAGGGAGGAAGGAAACGGATAGTAGAATTTCCTGGGCCATGTTAAGGTCTTCGGACTTGATTCCAAGAATGCTAACTATAATAAGCATTCAATGCAAAAACAAGTGAAAGTTGAAAGAATTTTCCAAACATCGTATAAGAATGAGGTTATGAAAATATTTCATCAGTGGAAATACTGATCCAATTATGGCATCCCAGTTGTACAGAGAGCTGTACAGATAGGAAGGGATATAAAGATGAGCCTGGGGTCTGGGTGAGAAGGAGTAAAATGTGCTACAATAGAGGATGATATAAACATTTTTCTAAGGCTCAGTCTTCATGCCAATGAAGTGAATTCATTTCCTGTGAGCATTCTTGATTTGTGACCACCAGCATCCGCCTCTCCAACTTTTGCAAGTAGCACAAAGACATCACCCTTGGGAATCACTTCACCCCCACTCGCAGTCCAAGGATTTCAAATGGTGTTGACTCCTTGTCATGTTCCTGGGACTGTGGAGAGGATGGCATTTGTGATCGTTGCCTGACTACTTATGGCATCTCATTACTCTGGCCACAAAGTTTGTTTCAGCTTTGGCCATGTAATCCAACTTGGGCTGGTGACCACTATGTCAAGATATCCCTTCCAATGTTTGAGTAAAAGCAAAACAAAACTGTTTTCCCCAAATTCCAACATGGAAGACTATAAGTCTAGAATTACTAGCAACTTTCTTGCTACCACATGGAGCCTAAATATGAACCAAAATGGAGGAGCATGAAGCTGAGAAATAGAGAAAGCATAGGATTTAACAGCATGGTTTGAGTTCCATCTCAAGCAGCCCTTAGCCTGTATCAATCAGGTCCAGGAGAAAGTAGAATTCACTCTAGATGTTTATATGAAAGTACTTTAATGAAACAATTATTTTCAGAGGATTGAGCAAAGTTAAGGGGGTAAAAAAAAAAAAAACAAACAAGGAAAGCTGTGGCACTCAAATCTAGACAAAAATGAACTTGTTTTCATCTCTGGATATAAAGAGACAAGGAGAAGAAATAGTGTTATTTTAGCTCAGTAAAGTTGGACTAGTGGAGAAGTGCTTTATAGGGGATATTAGAAGTGGAAAGATGGAAACTCAGCCCTGAAGGATAGAGTGAGAAGAAAAGAAGTGTTCTGATATTTTTCTCATCCAGCCTTCTCATCTCAGGCCAGTAACTCCCCGGTCATCACCCAACTGGAAGAGAGCTAGCAGAGTTAGTGAGGCAATTAAGAGAAATCAGCCTCCAGTGTCATAGGGAAGACTAAAGAAAAGTGGATAGTACATGAGAAACGGGGCAAAAAGAACAATTTGCACAAAGTCAAATTGAATACCCTGTAACTTCTCATATATATGAGCTAAAACATACATACATCCTCACTCTTTTTTGAGGCCATCAGAAATTGGTATGGCACCTTTTGTAATTAAGAAGATTCTATCTAATAAATCCTTGGGATCTTGAAAAATTGCAGTAGGCTCTGCCACACAGAAATCTTTTATTATAAAGTATCTTGCTCTGTTGAGGGTCAGAGTGATCTTGAAACATCCAGTTATGCAATTGGTAAGTGAAATGTATGTACACATTGTTCCAGTTCTTTCTGCAAAGACCAGCTGAGAAAGAGATCATGAGTTGGTGAGTCTTCCATATCTATTAGATGGAAATATTAATAGAATGAGTAGAGTAGTTGGAATATTTTCATGTCTAGTTTAATGTGGATGGGTAAATATTCATATGATAGCAGTCTCTTTTCATACAGAGCTCAGTGAGAACACTTCTTCAAATTAAATGAGTCCAATGGGGCATTTAAAGTTGGATAAAGAGAGATAGGAATGTTTCTGCAAGATATAGATGAATGGTTGTGTACGCTTTAGGTCTCTAGACACATAAAAGTACCTCCTCTGATTATTCAAAATGAAATTCTATATCATAATGTAGAAGTAATGAAAAGGTAGCAAATTAATCCTAAAGTTTATCATCTGAAAGGGAGGTCACAAAGCTGATCACCTTCATTTTATGGATGAGAAAAATGCAATCAGAGAGGCGAAGTGACTTGCTGAATGTCACCCAGCTAGTTAGTGGCAGAGCTAAAATTAGACCTTGAATCCTAAATCTTGGCCTTAAGCATTTTGTTCTACCAAGTAATATTATAGAGGTTTGAATGCGGAGATAAGAGATGGGTTTGAATTCTAGTTCCATAACTTTGGTGTTGAATCTATTAATGAGGTGCTTGCCTTTCCCCTTGTAACTCAGATGGTAAAGAATCTGCCTGCAATGTGGGAGGCCCGGATTTGATCCCTGGGTTGGAAATATCCCCTGGACAAGGAAATATCAACCCATTCCAGTATTCTTGCCTAGAGAATTCCATGGACAAAACAGTACATAGGATCGCGAAGAGTAGGACATGACTAAGCAACCAACACTTACCTTTTCCACAGTGAAATATTCTAGCTTAATGTATAATGCCTATTGGTTTTTGGTGTTTTTTTTGCATTAATAATTTTATTTTATTTTACTTTTTTTTTTTTATTAGTTGGAGGCTAATTACTTCACAACATTTCAGTGGGTTTTGTCATACATTGATATGAATCAGCCATAGATTTACACGTATTCCCCATCCCGATCCCCCCTCCCACCTCCCTCTCCACCCGATTCCTCTGGGTCTTCCCAGTGCACCAGGCCCGAGCACTTGTCTCATGCATCCCACCTGGGCTGGTGATCTGTTTCACCATAGATAGTATACATGCTGTTCTTTTGAAATACCCCACCCTCACATTCTCCCACAGAGTTCAAAAGTCTGTTCTGTATTTCTGTGTCTCTTTTTCTGTTTTGCATATAGGGTTATCGTTACCATCTTTCTAAATTCCATATATATGTGTTAGTATGCTGTAATGTTCTTTATCTTTCTGGCTTACTTCACTCTGTATAAGGGGCTCCAGTTTCATCCATCTCATTAGGACTGGTTCAAATGAATTCTTTTTAACGGCTGAGTAATATTCCATGGTGTATATGTACCACAGCTTCCTTATCCATTCATCTGCTGATGGGCATCTAGGTTGCTTCCATGTCCTGGCTATTATAAACAGTGCTGCGATGAACATTGGGGTGCACGTGTCTCTTTCAGATCTGGTTTCCTCAGTGTGTATGCCCAGAAGTGGGACCGCTGGGTCATATGGCAGTTCTATTTCCAGTTTTTTAAGAAATCTCCACACTGCTTTCCATAGTGGCTGTACTAGTTTGCATTCCCACCAACAGTGTAAGAGGGTTCCCTTTTCTCCACACCCTCTCCAGCATTTATTGCTTGTAGACTTTTGGATAGCAGCCATCCTGACTGGTGTGTAATGATACCTCATTGTGGTTTTGATTTGCATTTCTCTAATAATGAGTGATGTTGAGCATCTTTTCATGTGTTTGTTAGCCATCTGTATGTCTTCTTTGGAGAAATGTCTGTTTAGTTCTTTGGCCCATTTTTTGATTGGGTCATTTATTTTTCTGGAATTGAGCTGCAGGAGTTGCTTGTATATTTTTGAGATTAATCCTTTGTCTGTTTCTTCATTTGCTATTATTTTCTCCCAATCTGAGGGCTGTCTTTTCACCTTACTTATAGTTTCCTTTGTAGTGCAAAAGCTTTTAAGTTTCATTAGGTCCCATTTGTTTATTTTTGCTTTTATTTCCAATATTCTGGGAGGTGGGTCATAGAGGATCTTGCTGTGATTTATGTCGGAGAGTGTTTTGCCTATGTTCTCCTCTAGGAGTTTTATAGTTTCTGGTCTTACATTTAGATCTTTAATCCATTTTGAGTTTATTTTTGTGTATGGTGTTAGAAAGTGTTCTAGTTTCATTCTTTTACAAGTGGTTGACCAGTTTTCCCAGCACCACTTGTTAAAGAGGTTGTCTTTTTTCCATTGTATATCCTTGCCTCCTTTGTCAAAGATAAGGTGTCCATAGGTTCGTGGATTTATCTCTGGGCTTTCTATTCTGTTCCATTGATCTATATTTCTGTCTTTGTGCCAGTACCATACTGTCTTGATGACTGTGGCTTTGTAGTATAGTCTGAAGTCAGGCAGGTTGATTCCTCCAGTTCCATTCTTCTTTTTCAAGATTACTTTGGCTATTCGAGGTTTTTTATATTTCCATACAAATTGTGAAATTATTTGTTCTAGTTCTGTGAAAAATACCGTTGGTAGCTTGATAGAGATTGCATTGAATCTATAGATTGCTTTGGGTAGAATAGCCATTTTGACAATATTGATTCTTCCAATCCATGAACACGGTATGTTTCTCCATCTGTTTGTGTCCTCTTTGATTTCTTTCATCAGTGTTTTATAGTTTTCTATGTATAGGTCTTTTGTTTCTTTAGGTAGATATACTCCTAAGTATTTTATTCTTTTTGTTGCAATGGTGAATGGTATTGTTTCCTTAATTTCTCTTTCTGTTTTTTCATTGTTAGTATAGGAATGCAAGGGATTTCTGTGTGTTAATTTTATATCCTGCAACTTTACTATATTCATTGATTAGCTCTAGTAATTTTCTGGAAGAGTCTTTAGGGTTTTCTATGTAGAGGATCATGTCATCTGCAAACAGTGAGAGTTTCACTTCTTCTTTTCCTATCTGGATTCTTTTACTTCTTTTTCTGCTCTGATTGCTGTGGCCAAAACTTCCAACACTATGTTGAATAGTAGTGGTGAGAGTGGGCACCCTTGTCTTGTTCCTGATTTCAGGGGAAATGCTTTCAATTTTTCACCATTGAGGGTGATGCTTGCTGTGGGTTTGTCATATATAGCTTTTATTATGTTGAGGTATGTTCCTTCTATTCCTGCTTTTTGGAGAGTTTTAATCATAAATGAGTGTTGAATTTTGTCAAAGGCTTTCTCTGCATCTATTGAGATAATCATATGGTTTTTATCTTTCAATTTGTTAATGTGGTGTATTACATTGATTGATTTGCAGATATTAAAGAATCCTTGCATTCCTGGGATAAAGCCCACTTGGTCATGGTGTATGATTTTTTTAATATGTTGTTGGATTCTGTTTGCTAGAATTTTGTTAAGGATTTTTGCATCTATGTTCATCAGTGATATTGGCCTGTAGTTTTCTTTTTTTGTGGCATCTTTGTCTGGTTTTGGAATTAGGGTGATGATGGCCTCATAGAATGAGTTTGGAAGCTTACCTTCATCTGCAATTTTAACCTACAACCTAGATTACTGTATCCAGCAAGGATCTCATTCAGATATGAAGGAGAATTCAAAAGCTTTACAGACAAGCAAAAGCTGAGAGAATTCAGCACCACCAAACCAGCTCTTCAACAAATGCTAAAGGATCTTCTCTAGACAGGAAATGCAGAAAGGTTGTATAAACGTGAACCCAAAACAACAAAGTAAATGGCAACGGGACCATACCTATCAATAATTACCTTAAATGTAAATGGGTTGAATGCCCCAACCAAAAGACAAAGATTGGCTGAATGGATACAAAAACAAGACCCCTATATATGCTGTCTACAAGAGACCCACCTCAAAGCAAGAGACCCATACAGACTAAAAGTGAAGGGCTGGAAAAAAATATTTCACGCAAGCAGAGACGAAAAGAAAGCAGGAGTCGCAATACTCATATCAGATAAAATAGACTTTCAAATAAAGGATGTGAAAAGAGACAAAGAAGGACACTACATAATGATCAAAGGATCAATCCAAGAAGAAGATGTAACAATTATAAATATATATGCACCCAACATAGGAGCACCGCAATATGTAAGGCAAGTGCTAACGAGTATGAAAGAGGAAATTAATAATAACACAATAATAGTGGGAGACTTTAATACCCCACTCACAACTATGGATAGATCAACTAAACAGAAAATTAACAAGGAAACACAAACCTTAAATGACACAATGGACCAGCTAGACCTAATTGATATCTATAGGACATTTCACCCCAAAACAATCAACTTCACCTTTTTCTCAAGTGCACACGGAACCGTCTCCAGAATAGATCACATCCTGGGCCATAAATCTGGTCTTGGAAAATTCAAAAAAATTGAAATCATTCCAGTCATCTTTTCGGACCACAGTGCAGTAAGATGAGATCTCAATTACAGGAAAAAAATTGTTAAAAATTCAAACATATGGAGGCTAAATAACACGCTTCTGAATAACCAACCATAGACTTCATATAATCTTGCTCAACCATAGAAGAAATCAAAAAAGAAATCAAAATATGTATAGAAATGAATGAAAATGAAAACACAACAACCCAAAACCTATGGGACACTGTAAAAGCAGTGCTAAGGGGAAGGTTCATAGCATTACAGGCTTACATCAAGAAACAAGATAAAAGCCAAATAAATAACCTAACTCTACACCTAAAGCAATTAGAGAAGGAAGAAATGAGGAACCCCAGGGTTAGCAGAAGGAAAGAAATCTTAAAAATCAGGGCAGAAATAAATGCAAAAGAAACTAAAGAGACCATAGCAAAAATCAACAAAGCTAAAAGCTGGTTTTTTGAAAAAATAAACAAAATTGACAAACCATTAGCAAGACTCATTAAGAAACAAAGAGAGAAGAACCAAATTAACAAAATTAGAAATGAAAATGGAGAGATCACAACAGACAACACTGAAATACAAAGGATCATAAGAGACTACTACCAGCAGCTCTATGCCAATAAAATGGACAACTTGGATGAAATGGACAAATTCTTAGAAAAGTATAACTTTCCAAAACTGAACCAGGAAGAAATAGAAGATCTTAACAGACCCATCACAAGCAAGGAAATCAAAACTGTAATAAAAAATCTTCCAGCAAACAAAAGCCCAGGACCAGATGGCTTCACAGCTGAATTCTACCAAAAAATTTAGAGAAGAGCTAACACCTATCTTACTCAAACTCTTCCAGAAAATTGCAGATGAAGGTAAGCTTCCAAACTCATTCTATGAGGCCACCATCACCCTAATTCCAAAACCAGACAAAGATGCCACAAAAAAAGAAAACTACAGGCCAATATTACTGATGAACATAGATGCAAAAATCCTTAACAAAATTCTAGCAAACAGAATCCAACAACATATTAAAAAAAAAAAAAAAAGCCTATTGGTTTTTAATTATTGCCATTTCTCCAGAGTTCAGACATGATTGTATTGATACATATACATTTTCCTTTTCATAGACTTCATATAATCTTGCTCAACCTAGTCAGTCCTTTTTAAAATTACAGAATGTTTTTCATTAGGGTACTATTGGTAAGTCAAAGTATTAGAACTCAGAAGTTCCTCTACTATTCAGATTACCATCATGGTTAACATATCACCTTTCTCTGCTATCTAAAAATGTCAGCGTATAAAGAGTTAACAAGCTTGACAGTGATGATATTTGCTTATCACTGAACTTCTGTGGTTAAGGAAGCTAAGCTGTGATTTTTATGGCAGACTCTCAAAGTTTCATCCAGAGTTGAAAAGCAAGCATCGATTTTTCTCTTTGATAATTAACTCTGAAGTATCTTCAGTAATCCAGTCCAAAAGCTGGCAGCATCTATGGCCTCCCACTTTTAAGAAGAGCTTGCAGAATGCCTAGGTTCAGCTTTTTTCCCCTCTGTTTCCCCCAAAGAGGCAATAAGGGGTTGACTGCGTTTGCCATTTTTAGTGGCTTAGCCTCTCCTGACGTGACAGCAACATTGGGCCAGTAGGTCAGGTTTGATTTACTCTATAATGAGGCTTTAGGGACAGTTTTCTCTACTAATCTCTTACTCCTCTTGAGTAGCAGCAACTGTGGCTTATAAATGTTGCCATTCTGTAACTCCCGGAAAGACTTGCTGATCCTGTGAAATGTCAATGTCACTGTTATTTCTTTGAACTTGAGTTATTTTAGTTTTGTACCTCAAGCCCTAAATGAAGTTCCCAAACCATAAATAAATGTAGTAATTGGCCCCAACCACAGTGACACTGGCAAGACTTTGATATATTACTAAACAGTCATATGCTTCTCTTAGAATCATAGCATTTCAGAGTTTGAGGAGGCCTTAGAGGTCATTTGCTCCTACTTCTTATTTTGCCCTCTAGTTATATAGCAACTAGAGTATCAAAGGTTACACAGGACTTTGATATTTAAAGAAAATTGGTTTGAACTGCCTTAACCCTCATTCCATAAAAGTAGGCACTCTGCAAAAAAGTTTTGCAAATTTTCCACATGGTTATGTCCACTCATCCCCTCTCATTTCAATGGCCACCTATCTTAGTTCTCAGATCGCTCGGTGGTAAAATGTCCACCTGTAAATGCAGGAGACATGGGTTTGACCCCTGGGTTGAGAAGACCTCCTGGAGAAGGGAATGGCTGTCCACTCCAGTGTTCTTGCCTGGAGAATCCCATGAGCAGAGGAACTTGGTGGGCTACAGTCCATGGGGGTCACAATGAGTCGGACATGACTGAACCACTAACACTGTATTATGTATGGAAGATGCAAGCCTCTGGGCTCACTGAATTCATTCCTTTCATATGCACCTCAGCTGTCTGGGGTCAAAACCTGTTTCTTGATTGTTTACATCCTTAATCCCTTGTTGATCGTAAAAGGTGGCGGATGTGGCAGATGGCTGCTTCTTGGGTACCCCAGCTCTTCGCAATCACCATGAGGGGTAGTGACATCTGTTGGGTTGCAGGCATTGTGTCCCCTTTTGGGAGCCCTCATTTACATTTGGAGGTCAGAAATCGCTGGTGGCTGTGTCATTTCTTGCCCATCGATATGGCAGGACAGAAGAAGCAACTCGTTGGAAAAGACCCTGATGCTGGGAAAGATTGAGGGCGAGAGGACAAGGGGGCAACAGAGGATGTAATGGTTGGATGGCATCATCGACTCAGTGGACATGAGTTTGAGCAAGCTCAGGGAGACAGTGAAGGACAGGAAAGCCTGATGTGCTGCAGTTCGTGGGGTCACAGAGTCCAACACGACTGAGCTACTGAACAACAACAAACTGGGATTAAGGGGCTTCTCAGATGGTGAGAGGGTAACAGGCAGGAAGGCCAGGGGTGTCCAAACAGAGGAAAGAGGCTGCAAGTGCCAGACATTTTTATCTCTCTTAAGCGGCAGGAGGAAACAAACCAGCGATATGTTTTCTTCTCTATACAAATTTAAAAGGAGGTTTCTCTTAAAATGCTGTGTTGCCATGACACCTGGTTTCACCTGAAGCTAACTACTCTCAAACCTTGAGTTAACCAATACATTTCTTTTTCTTATGGAAATGTTGTCTTCAGCTATGACTCTATCTTCAAGTTGGTTCCGCCAAATGGCCCAACCTACTCACTCAGTTTGTGAGTGACTATATAACAATAATGTATCCTGCCTGAGGACAGTCTTTGGATTAAACCCTCTGGCTAATTCTGTTATCTTAAAACATAAATTATGGGAGTAGGTCTGGTCCTTACAAGGATGTATCCTGCCTGAGGACAATTTTTGGATTAAACCTTCTGGCCAACTCTGTTATCTTAAAATGTAAATTATGGGAGTAGGTCTGGTGTGGTCTTTACAACCTCCAGACATTCTTTGGATTCATTGGAGAGTATATAACTCCATTGCTAATACTAGCAAAGGGGTACTCTTTTGCCCCCTTCTGATGCCTATGTCAGAAGCTTTCTCTATCTCCTTTATACTTTAATAAAACTTTATTACACAAAAGCTCTGAGCGATCCAGCCTCGTCTCTGGCCCTGGATTGAATTCGTCTCCTCCGGAGGCCAAGAATCCCGCATCTTATCGTTCAGCAGCAACCTTTCAATGGCACTAATGGTAAAGAACCCACCTGCCAATGCAGGAGTCATAAGAGATGCGAGTTTGATCCCTGGGTTGGAAAGATCCCTTAAAGAAGGCATGGCAACCCACTCCAATATTCTTGCCTGGAGAATCCCACAGATAGAGCACCTGGTGGGCTACAGTCCACGGGGTGCAAAGAGTCTGAGACGACTGAAACATTTAGCATGCAAGCATACGCTGGGATAAAGGGTTCTTTGTATGTTTGAAGTAACTCTCTTTATCAGATGTGTCTTTTGCAGATATTTTCTCCCAGTCTCTTATTGATCTTCTAATTCTCTTGATACTGTCTTTTACAGAACAGAAATTTCTGATTCTAATTAAGTCTATCTTATTAACTATTTCTTTCATGAATTATGCCTTTGGTTTTGTGTTTAAAAAATTGTCACCATACCCAAGATAGTCTAGGTTTTGTTAAAATCTTTCAATACCATTTTCTGAATTTCACATTGAACCACTGAGTCAGGATGTGATTTTTCATGTTATATTAATAAAGCTATATGTAATAAATGTAGAATCTAAAATTAAGAGGAATCTAATTGTGCTTCCTAAGGCCCACTTGACTTCACTTTCTAAATTGTCTGGCTCTGGGTGGCTGACCACACCATTGCAGTAATCTGGTTCATTTGGATCTTTTCTGTATAGTTCTTCTGTGTATGCTTTCCATCTCTTCTTGATCTCTTCAGTGTCTACTAGTATCAACTGTTTATGTCCTTTATTGTGCCCATCCTTGGGCAAACTGTTCTCCTGACATCTCCAATTTTCCTGAAGAGATCTCTTGTCTTTCCCTTTCTGTTGTTTTCTTCTAGTTTTATACACTGTTCATTGAAGAAGACCTTCTTGTCTCCCTGTGCTGTCCTTTGGAAATCTGTGTTTAGTTTTGTTTAGTCTTACCCTTTCTCCCTTGCTTTTCACTTCCCTTCTTTCTTTAGCTAGAGGCCTTTAGTGAGGCCTCTTCAGATAACCACTTTGCCTTCTTGCTTTTCTTTTTCTTTGGGATGGTTTTGTTCACTGCCTCCTGTAGAGTATTACGGACCTCCACCCATAGTTCTTCAGACATTCTGTTTACAAGTTCTAATCCCTTGAATCGATTTGTTATCTCCAATGCATATTCATAGGGAATTTGATTTAAATTGTATCTGGTTAGCCTAGTGGTTTTCCCCATTTTCTTTAACCTAAGGCTGTATTTTGCTATGAGAAGCTGATGATCTGAGCCACAGTCAGCTCTAGGTCTTGTTTTTGTGGACTGTATATAGTTTCTCCATCTTCAGCTACAAAGAATGTAATCAATTTGATTTCTGTATTGGCCATTTGGTGATGTCCATGTTTAAAGTCAACTTTGTCTACCTCAAATTGGACACCCATTGGGGGGAAAAATCTAATTTTTTGCTTTCCCTCTTTTTAATTTACAAAAGTAGCCTTAATTTGGGCCTGAATCCTAACCTTTCTTGTAGATATTAAATCTCAAGGAAAACTAGATTTATATATTTTACTCTTTATACAGAGCCAAAACTAAGTCAATTATTTTCCCCCATCTCTCTTTGAAGGGAAGATTTGCCTTTTTTTGTTTAAATTTTATGAGAGATTGTAGATTTAACTGGTTCCCAGATCTATGCAGCCCTCCATCTTTGTAAATCTAGCATTTTGTCTCCTGACCACTGTGAGTAAGCTTGTAAACCAGAGCAGCTGGTTACCCTAAAATGGCATATGACCTTAAATTTAGTGCTTGTTTGTGCCTGAAGATAAGTGTATGCTTTTTGATATTCTATAAATTTTATTGTTATAGCAAAGACTTTGTTCATAATTTATGTGCCATTTTTTGAATATTTTGTAACAAGACAATATTTTGAATATTTTGTAACAAGACAATATTTTGTAACAAGACAAAAGGTAATGTTTATTTTGTGTTCTGAGCTATCATCCATATTTTGAGGGATATGTCTAAATCTCACTTTTGGGAAAGCTTTCCCATTGGACCCTTTTCTTTGTCAATTTATAAAACTTTTATGTGTTTAAAAATAAGATAAATAAAGATAAATATATTTCTAAGTTTTCACAGAGAAAACTAAAAATTTTAGTAATACTATTTGGCAAAACTACTTTTTGAATATTGTGATATACAAATATATGTCAGTTAATAAAAGGGACAAATACAATTTATACTTCAAGAGAATCAAATCTGTGTGTGTTTGTGTGTGGAATTAGGGTCAGGTTTGTTCAGAATGATGTCATTCAATACTTTTTTTTTTAATTGAGTGCTAGTAATATTTCTATAACTCTGTTCTCAACTATGTGAATAGATTAAAACAAAAAATGGAAAAATGTAATGAAGTTGTTCTATAAAAAGTAGAGAACAATGAATATTTTGGGAGAAAATGCAAAAAATAGCCTGAGGAGGTGCTTCATATTCCCTTCTGTTAGAGTTTGGAGTATACTAAATATTACATAATTCAATATTTATTTGTACTGTGTCTTCAACATGCTTTTAATTAATCTAATTTATTTGTTTCTTTAAAAATCCACATAAAATTTTACATGATAATAATAATTTTTACTATTATTGTCACTTCACAAATAAGGAAACTAACATTAACAATGGATACATGATATGTAAAAAGTATTAGAACAAAGATCGAAACCTGAGTCTTTAATCTTAAGTTTTCATGATGTGTTATTGGTTTAAAACTACAGGGAAATAGCCAAATCTCCATCAGCTTCTTAACCTACTCTTTTGTCTTTCAAAGGATGGCGTGGTTTGAAAATACAGGTCTCATCATTTGTCTCTCTTTATCATTTTTAAGGTCTGTAGGGGAAGGGTGGGCAGATGTCAAATAAAACTTGCTTTGGTAAATAGCATCTGATGAGTGTGATATAGCATAATTCAAAAAGAATTGCAAATATGAAAGTAGGAAGACTAGACACCCACAGTTGTGTTGCTGATGCCAGTGTTTCTGGCTAGCATGTAAATGCAGAGTCTTGGGATTCATTTTGTGATTTTGTGTTATGTGCATTCTTCATTCAGGACACACATCCAAGCTATAGATTTTTGAACTTGTCCATGTGGAAGTAACAAACTCTTCATCATGGGATTGAGCTCAGAATGCTTTTATAGGACATCTCTCTTTAGGAGTGATTCTGGGCAGATTTTTTTCGGTGGTTTGAAGGCCAATGATATGGATGTTTTCCAGTGGAGAAGAGGATCCAAGATTGTGGCTTGATCAGAGATTGAAAAAATATATATAAAACAACACTCAGTCTCTGAATCAACCAGCATGATTCTCAGCTACAAGAGGAAAATTTGAAAAAGAATGATAGATAAGTCTTTTCATTACACCTACTGGATATTTCCATTACTCCTGTATCTGGGGATTTGTTCATCATCTTTTGGGCATAAGATCATGTAGAAAGGAAGATATGATATAATTCATGGCATCTAGATGAGAGAACAGAGAAATCCCATTTAAATCTAGTAACACAATAGGAATGTGAGGAAAGAGTGAGTATTGGGAAAATAGAAAATAAGTCTGCTGTGAAGGTTGTCATGCTCAAGTGCATGTCTGTTCAGTAGAATCTGTGATTTGATGATCATTGGTGATGTGACTCTTCCTCCTGCAAATGTCTCATAAAAACTAAGCTGAAGAGAGGAACAAAGTGTCTTTAAGACTTTTGACAGAATATTCACTTAGTAGTTTCCATCAGGAAAAAAAAAAATAAAACTATCGAATGATCTATTTTTACTCCAGGTGATTATGTATTATTTCTGAACACATTTCTGTAAAGGATACATGTAGAAAGCATGCATATAGAAAAGTGCACACATCAGACTTCATTGTATTTTACACAAATTTGAAGATACTTGTATAGTCAGCACCAGTTCAAGAAACAGAACATTCCTAGCATCCCAGAAGCCCCATAATGTTCCCATCCAGTAAAATAGTTCCCTTCCGAAAACTATTTTCCCCAAGAATTAGCAATATCCTGGTTTCTAATATTGAAAGTTTGCTTATTTGTAAACTGTGTAGAAATGGAGTCAGATAGCAGCATTTTGTTTTAGTCTGGTGCTTTTCACTCAATATTATTTTGTTTCAGTTCACTCATACTCATTGGCTTATGATAATCATTATAAGAATTTCTGCTAACCAGGTATTTGTTAGAGAAAGACTTTTCCATCATTTTATTTGACATTTAGTTATTGAGAGCAAAGTGTGCTGGTCAAAGGACAAAATATAGCAATTAAAGAAATCGTGGTCTTTCCTGCAGGGAGATTTCAAGCTATAGGCTGGAGAATTAGTAATAAGTTTTACAAATCTAATAAATAACTTAAAATATGCAAATGCTATGAAAAAAGGGAACAGAGTAAAACATTTTTAAAAGGTAGATCCTGTCTTAAATACTGTGTTAAAAATTTAAAGCATTTATCTTGGGTAATGCTTAGATAAAAATCTTTAGGCTCTAAAGCAATGGAAGCCAAATATTTTCCATATTTACTTTTTCAATGACTAGCAAACTTAAATTTAATGATGCCCCCATGAATCCTGTGGATATGGAGGGCAACTGTACTAGCTCATTTATATAAGGGAATTGGGCCCCCATGGATTTTAATATCCCCAGTGCATTCTTGAACCAATCCCCCATGTATCCCCCATACCATAGGACAACTATATATATATATATATATATATATATATATATATATATTTATGTAAATACTAATTACATACATTTAACAATTGTTCTAAATTTGCATAGTATTCTAGTGTCCAAAAAGACCAATACCAACAAATGAGCACTTACTAATTAATATATCTCTCATTTTTCATCATATTAACACCATGAGGTAGATGGAGACATTATTGTTTCCTTTTTTGTAGTACAGAAATCTGAAGGTTAACTTGTCCAAGTTACATGGCTAGTCAGTCCAGTTCAGTTCAGTCCTTAGTCATGTCTGACTCTCTGTGACCCCATGGACTATAGCACGCCAGGCTTCCTTGTCCATCACCAATTCCCAGAGCCTGCTCAAACTCATGTACATCAAATCGGTAATGCCATCCAACCATCTCATCTTCTCTTGTCCTGTCCCCTTCTCCTCCTGCCTTCAATCTTTCCCAGCATCAGGGTCTTTTCTAATGAGTCAGCTCTTCGCATCAGGTGGCCAAAGTACTGGAGCTTCAGCTTCGGCATCAGTCCTTCCAATGAATATTCAGGACTGATTTCCTTTAAGATTGACTGGTTTGATCTCATTGCAAAATCAATAGCAGATCTGTTTTTCAAACTCAGAGCTTTAAGGTCAAATTGAGTGTTCATTCCAGTACCCAAGAAACTAAGTAGGAATGCAAAGAATGCTGAGGGAAAAGGAAAGAAAAATGAGGTAAGAAATTCCAAATTTTAATTTCACCTAGATTCCTTATACTGGAAGTCCTTAAGACTTTAAAGGAACAATTTCCAACTGTGTTTCAGTTTTTTTGAAATAGCAAAAGAATTAAGAAATAAATATAGCACTAACAAAAATTGTCTTTTGACCAATGCTAAAATAATCAAAAGTAAGAAAATTTCTTTGTTATAGAACATGTGTTTGCCTTTAATCTGGTAACGTAGAGGGACGATTACCAACCATGGAATTCTTTTGCTTTTTCCTGTGAGATATTTCATATAGTCTCACAAAACACACCTAAGAAAATGCATTAATAAATTATCCAAAATCAGCCCACACACTGATTTACACAGGAACAGTTAAGAAAAATACGTGTTATTTTATCCTGAACAGAATTATACATAATGAACAGAACAGTTTATTACTTAGTGTTCTAATTATAAAGACTATGTACCCATATTCCCAGACAGAAAATCCATTCTATAACCTTATCTTCCATCAAAACTAGGCCACAGACTTTAAAGAGAGAAACTGCATGATGGGTTGTCTCCTGAACCCTGAGTCTTCATGTGATTAATGTTTGACAAGAAATTGCTATTAGACTACACATAGACATGTTTAGGAAAGTAAAATAAAGGTCTATTATGAAAGAAAAAAAAAAAGATTTATTTTTGAATAGTCTTCCAAGGTGGTCTCTTCCTTTAAAAGTGAGAGTTCTAAAAATTGGAAGCAGCAGTCACAATCCATAAAGATACTTGACACATTAGTTTAACCCAAGTCTTCCCAAATGGGCCAATAATTTGATTCTTTTTGATCCCAGATAATTAAATAGGTAAAGTTGCTTAATGAAACATGGGACCTATGTTCTGACCTCTCTTTGGGTTCACCAACTATTGTTTGAAGATAGCACGCCACTTGAATTTCTGTCTGCAATAGAATGATGCTTCTGTTCTTTTTTTTTTTTTTTCCTGTCATAAAATTTCACCTGTGAGAAGGTAGGGATGGACGACTTCTGTCTTAGGTAATTAATTTTTAGCATGCCAGATCTTTTAATAGCCCCTCTATTGTGAGGCTATTTCTGTTCCTGGGTCATTCCCAGGGGGATCTAATGTAGGAGCAATGTGTAATTTAAGGAGAATTAGAAACAGTGGAATGCTATTTTTGCCCACCCCGTTCCCTAATATTCCCTTCAACTGTGACGTGGCATCCATCCTCTAGCTGCTGAAAGTTCTTAGACTGAGAGCTCACATCTGCATTCTTTCCTTGAAGACTGTCCTTTAGAGATGAACACTGACCAACCTAGAGACTTTTGGGGGCTCTGTGGCCCTCTACTTCCCTTGCCTCAACAGATAGCCTCTGATGCAGTTTAGACTTCAATTCCCTGAGGGATCGTGTTGAATTTAAACTTCATCTGAACCCACATTCTGGCTTTGCCCCTTCAGCATTACTATCCCAGTCCTCTCACCCTAACTAGTTTTTCTTGAGACATTTCTCACCATAAGTCACATGTACACAAATGTCAACATCAGGCTCTGATTTAAAGAATGTACCTTAATATAGATGTCAAATAGTAACCAGTAAGCAAAGGAGGAGCAAAGACGTGCGCCCTCAGAACTTTAAGGATCTAAGAACCAAAGAAAATCCAATTCTCTAGTTTTGTAGCATACTGATTACAACTAACTAACAAACAAACTGGGGTGAGATCAGTCAGATGCTTGTAAGTCATTAGTAAATGCATCAGACTGGAGACTAATTTGAACTATTAACTCGCAGCAGAAGCAGGCAGTCAAGAGAATCATGTGCAAGTCGATAAAGAGACCTTTATCTCAAGTTACAGTGTAAAAGGATATTAAAACACAAAAATACACTTTAATAAAAATTATATTTGAGACTACTAAAGAAGGGTGTGTTCAAAAGCGTCCAGGAAAATTCATTTCAGAAGAAAACATTCTTTCACAAGTGAAGAGAGAGTCCTGGCTCTTTCCTGGGGGGAAATTTCACACTTAGACGTGGGCAAGAGAATGCCTTCTAGAAAATTTGCAGAGTTAAGGAGAGACCCCTAAGAGGAGTGAACTCTTGGTAATGGTGGTAGGGAGATTTAAAGTCACAAGCCCCCCCAAATGTAAAAGCAATCATTAAGCCTTGTAATTCACAGTTTCACCCAATGTATCTGAGTAAATGACAGTGAAGACAGGACTGGAATATACAAAATATCTGCAGTCTCGAGTACTCTCACTGTTCTTGGAACAAAGTGACCCCTGCTACTGACTCTGAAGGAGAAAGTGTGAACCAACGCTCCTTGGGCCAAATCTAATAAGAGAGATTAGTCATAGGGACTAAAAGGGACCACAGTAACACACTGGTTGGTGGGTTGGACTAACCAAAAGTACATACGATTTTATTAAAGCTGAAGTTCAGCTGCAGATTCACTTGACACTTTATCTTCATTGCCAGATATAAAAAAGACCCGCCATTTCTGAGAAAAACTGAATAAAATGGTAGTATACTTCAAACTCCACCATTATTCTACTTAAAATACCTCATTGACAATAAAAATGCAAAATATGTAACAGATATTAGATTTAGCAGGCAAGAATCTATAATAATGATTTTAAATATGTTTAAAGACTTAGATGAAAAGGTAGAGTGAATAGGTAAATGGATATGGATTTTCCACAAAGAAAGAGAATCTATAAAAATAATTGAGTCAAAATTCTAGAATCAAAAGTACAATATCTAAAATGAAAAATAAAGAAAAACAAAGCATAAAAGAAAACAATAAACACTAGAGAAACTTAGTAAATGAATGGACACTGCCCTTAGAAAAGTCAATAAACTTGAAAATATATCAGTAAGTATTAACTAACTAAAACATTTAAAAAATAATATAAATAACCATTTGAAAAATGACAAGCAGTCCAATATATGTGTAATTGGAGTTCAGGAAGGACAAAAAAGTGTGCAATAGTTTTGCTCACAGCTTCATATGTATGAATCTCCAACACTTTATCTAATTCAGTTCAGTCCAGTTCAGTCACTCAGTCATGTCTGACTCTTTGTGACCCCATGGACTGCAGCACACCAGGTTTCCCTGTCCATCACCAACTCTCAGAGCTTACTCAAACTCAGGTCCATCGAGTCAGTGATGCCATCCAACCATCTCATCCTCTGTCATCCCATTCTCTTCCCGCCCTCAATCTTTCCCAGCATCAGGGTCTTTTCCAATGAGTCAGTTCTTCACATCAGGTGGCCAAAGTCTTGGAGTTTCAGCTTCAGCATCAGTCCATCCAATGAATATTCAGGACTGATTTCCTTTAGGATGACCTGGTTAGATCTCCTTGCTGTCCAAGGGACTCTCAAGAGTCTTCTCCAACACCACAGTTCAAAAGCATCAATTCTTCGGTGTTCAGTTTTCTTTATAGTCCAACTCTCACATCCATACATAACTACTGGAAAAACCATAGCTTTAACTAGATGGATCTTTGTTGGCAAAGTAATGTCTCTGCTTTTTAATATGCTGTCTAGATTGTTCATAACTTTCCTTCCAAGGAGTAAGCGTCTTTTAATTTCATGGCTGCAGTCACCATCTGCAATGATATTGGAGCCCCCAAAAATGAAGTCTGTCACTGTTTCCCCATCTATTTGCCATGAAGTGATGGGACTGGATGCCATGATCTTAGTTTTCTGAATGTTGAGTTTTAAGCCAACTTTTTCACATTCCTCTTTCACTTTCATCAAGAGGCTCTTTAGTTCTTCTTCACTTTCTGCCATAAAGGTGGTGTCTTCTGCATATCTGAGGTTATTGATATTTCTCCAGGCAATCTTGATTCCATCTTGTGCTTCATCCAGTCCAGCACTTCTCATGATGTACTCTGCATAGAAGTTAAATAAGCAGGGTGACAATATACAGCCTTGACGTCCTCCTTTCCCTATTTGGAACCAGTCTGTTGTTCCATGTCCAGTTCTAACTCTTGCTTCTTGACCTGTTTTAAGCAATCACCCATGAAATAGGCAAGTTAAAAGAATTGAAACCTTAGTTTTCATTTGAAAAAAGAAGTTTTGAGGGTTTTTTTAATTCCTACATTCAGATACCAAAAGTCCTGAAAATATTTATTCCTATAGTTAAGAAAAGGAATTTAAACATTCAAAACTGGCATAAAGAAGAAATAGAAAAATAAGACTAAGGCAGGTTTTTTTTTTTTTTTTTAAACCAGGGCCGTTATTGATTCCACACACTGAAATAGAAACTCACTGGACTGAGTTGGCTCTAGTCCAGACTTATTCCCTGGTTATTTGGGTGAACTTGGATTAGGGTGATTTTTACCTTCTATACCCCAGTTTCTTCTTCTACAGATGATGTATTTGGAGATGAATCTTTTGGCTCATATGGCTCTCAGAGTCTATGCAATTGATGCTTAATCCAAGAGTCAGTAAACTATGGCTGAGGGCCAAATCTGCTCCATGGTCCACTGTTATAAATAAAGTTTTATTAAAACACAGCCATGCTCACTTATTAACATATTGTCTATGGCTTCTTGCAAGCTGAAATGGCAGAGTCAAATTGTGACAACAAAGGTCATATGACCTTCAAAGCCAAAATATTAACTATCTGTGTTTATAGGAAAAGTTCATCAACTCTTTGGCTTATCTGAATGAAAAGTGAACCTCTGTAAACTATCCCCAGTGTCCTAATTCTGCATTCACTTGCATGGCCCTAGGGAGTCTCAGCTCTGCTTCATTAATTTGGCTGCTGCTGAGAAGCACTGACTGCCCTTTCCAAGCACTTGAACACCAAATTCCCTCAAGAGAGGGTAGTGACACTAAATTGCAGTTAGGAACAACAAAAGGGATTTTCAAGGAGAAAGTAATGCTTAACCCAGAAAAGCAGAGAAAGTATAAGGATGTTGTCATCTAGAGAAGATATTTTATATAAAAGGATTTAATTATCACAAGTATACTTGAAAAGTATTCTGGTTCTCCTATTTCTAAGCATGTAGTAGGATTGTATAGTCTATGGAAAATCTCTTTTTTTCCATGTAATTTAATACAATTATGGGTGTTATATATGATTTTACTTATAGTCCCAGAGATTCACAGGGGGTATCTTGGCGGAGGATGCTTAAAATTCTACATAACCCACTTCTGCCTAACATGCTTAATAACATATGAACTGAGATGATATGTTTTATCTCATGGAGTTAACTTTAAGAGTTATGAAAGATTTTCTGTGAATCTTTTCACAGAAAAGATAAACTTGCAATACTCTAGCAATAAACCAGCAATATTGCACATGGTGTCTCTTCTGTCAGCTTGAATTCCAAAGTGAAATGACATAGACTAGAGATTCCAGCCAATCTGTGTTGGACGAGACTAAGAAATGGATCTTTCATTTGCTTATTTGAAGTAAAATGTACATGCAATGAAAGTCATTGACATTGAGAGTGAAATGAAATGTATTGATAAAAGTATATACATATATATCCATATAATAAGATATTCCAATCAAGATACAGAGAATTTCCATAACTCCAGGATGTTTTCTTCTCATTCACTTGCAGTCAGTCCTCACTCCCAGAGGCATCCACAACATCACTATCATGGGTTTTTTTCATGTCTTGGGGTATTATAACTAAAATTTCATGCACAATTTTTTATTTCCCTCTAGTAAATACTCAAGAGTAGAAGTGTTACATAATATAGGGTGCATGTACATGAAATTTTTAAGTAAGTTTTAGTTTTTCGAAATGCTTGTGTTATTTATACTCCCACCAAAAATGTTTGAGAATTGTAGTTACTCTGCATAGTCCAAATTTGGTTTTATCAGTTTATAAGGATACGACTTTTTTTATTTTTTGGTATCTTGTATTCTGTTCCATGGCTAAATTCACTTATTAGTCCTAGAAGAATTTCATAGGTCCTTTTCCAGATTTTTCTGGATGGATCCTTTAAAATCTGGAAATTAGAGAATTAATTTTGAGTCTTTCTTCTTTACTAATATCAAGATCTAAAGCTACACACTAGTCTGTAGTCACTGTTTCTATTTCATCCCTTAAATTTTGATATACTGTTATTTTTTGTCTTCTAGTTGAGATTTTGGCTTCTGATTTCCCCTTTAGATTTTTTTTCTTGACATGAAAATTATGTGCAATTGTGTTGTTTATTTTTCAAACGTTTGTGGGCTTTCTGAGTATTGCTCTTCATTTCTAATATAATTCTATTGTTTTCAGAAATATTCTACAATTTTGCTTATATGAAATTTATTCGGCCATTTTATCAGCAATCATATAGTGTACCTTTGTTTCCACTCTATGTGTACTTTAAAAATATATACTCCAGCTTTTGTTTATAATGCTCTATAGATCAAGATGATTGATAGCATTTTTTGAAATATTTTATAACTTTGAATTTTTCTGTAGTTCTGCTACTAATACTTACAAAGAAATGTTAAAATCCTCAATTAAACTGCAGATTTGTCAATTTTTGCCTTTAATTTTCTGTCAGTTTTTCTCTATATATTTTCAAATAGTGTTATCAGTTGCTTATAACTTTTTAATTATCTTTCTAATGGGCTTTCATCATTATGAAATATATTCATTCTGTCTGGTGAGGTTTCTCATCTAACACATCTGTTTCCACTTTTCTTTTGCTTACTATAGGTATAGGTATAGTGTGTGTGTGTGTGTGTGTGTGTGTGTGTGTGTATGTGTATTTAACCATATTTTAACTGATCTCTCATTTTTATTTATAATATGTCTATTAAAAACATAGAATTGTCTTTTATTAAAAATCCAATTTGACAATCTCTGCCTTTTATTCATTTTTAAAAATTTATTTATATGCAATGTGATTTTTAGTAGAATGGTTTTGAGTATAAAATCTTGCTGTGTATTTTCTAACTGTGTCATTTCCCCTACTCTGTTCCTCTTTCCTTGAATTCTTTTGGATTAATCAAGCACTTTTTTAAGAACCCATTTTATTTCATCTATGGATTTTCTAGCTGCGACTCTTGTCATTATGTTTTAAATGATTGTTTCAAAAATTAAAATACTCACCTTTATATTATCAGTCATTTATTCTTACTATCGTTCCTCTTCATTTGTTTTCTTACTCCTCGTTAGGCTTCCTAGAATCTTCTCTGGTAGACATGCCCTACCTTCCTCTCCCCATAAAAGTGTAGACTTCTCAGGATGAAGCAATCTTCGAGACCAGGTGGCCCCCTCCTTGTCCTGCGTCTCATTTCCTTTCAAAGCCCCTGTGATCCTTCTAGGGGCTTCCTGAGGCTGCACAGAATCTTGTTCAAAAACCAGTGCTTTAGACAAGACATAAATATTGGAATATGCCTGCTTAAGCAAAGAGAAAGTAGTTTACGGGCAATTATAAGAAAACTTTGTCTTCATAATGAGTAGGAATCTGTAACTTTCCTGTTTCTAAAGAGCTCTGACCTTGTAATTATGAAATTATGAAAGCAACCTGTATTTATTGCTATTACTAGTTAAAATAATGTGCTAACCACAAACAAAGCAGAATAAAGCAGAAAGGTTATAGAGATGAATTCCCCTAGAAGTTTAAATTGGCATGGCATAAGAGAGGTTCAAAATGTTCTAAGTATTATATGATATTTAACCATAGGGATTGTTAAAAGAAATAAAATGATGGATTGGACTTCAGGGAGGTGACATCTTTGTAGAAATTAGAATAAATTGCTTAAGAGGTAGGCACTAGCTGAGGGTTATACATTTAATATATTTTAATAAAAGGGTATTTTAACAAAGAGCTGGTCTGAACTTCTATACAATCTTGTCACTTACTTATTATGTAACATATCTCAAAATCAGTTTCATATATAAATGCCTGGAAAAATATCTATCTTCCAAGATTTTCTTTATGATTAAATGAGGATCTATAAGACCACATCAATTGATAAGTCACATCTTCTGAGTTATTTTCAAACTCTTGATCAACAGAATTTATAAGTATAATACAGTTATTGTTTTATGCCCCAAACTTCATTTGTTGCATTAATACATAGTAAAAGTGATTAAAGTGGACTTCTTATTAATACATACATTTAACCAAGTTAGAATGATTTTCTCCTCTAACCCTACCGTTTGTCTCTTTCATTCTTAAATTTTCTCCTCTCTCTCTTCTCTTGTATCCATGTACTGATTATGGTAGACATGTCTCTGTGCTAAGTCACTTAAGTTGTGTCCAACTCTTTGTGATCCTATGAACTATAGCCTGCCTGGCTCCTCTGTTTATGCGATTCTCCATGCAAGAACACTGGAGTGGGTTGTCATGCCCTCCTCCAGGATGTCTTCCTGATCCAAGGATTTAACCCATATCTCATAAGTCTCCTGCATTGGCAGAAGGGTTCTCTACCACAAGTGCTGCCTGGGAAGAACTAATCTGGTGGGAAAAAGTCTGAAGATCTCAGTGGTTTAACACAATAACAGCGTATTTGTCCTTTATTCAAAGTCTACAGTAGCTCTGAGAAGCTCTCAGCAGAATTCCAGGCTCTTTAAATCTTATAACCTCTATAAGCACAATGACAATGGCTGGAGAAGAAATCAGGAACCACTGAGCAGTGGCTTTGAAGTGTCCAGCTTTAGCTTGGTTCACATTTCATTGGTCATGTTAAACCACAGGCACACTTTAATTTTGAGAACGGGTAAGTCAAGTCCTTCTGTGTACACTGAGGAAGAGGAGAATACAAGATCACTGTGCAGCAGCGACATCTGCCCCATCTAACTTCACTTTCCCTCTTATCCTTTCTCTTTCCCTGCCGCCCTCTTCTCTCTTCAATACGCCTTCCTATTTTCCCATCCTTCCCTCCTCCCTTCCCCTTCCCCTTGCTCTTCTTCCTGTCTCCCTGTATTTCTTCACCAGAAGATAAGATATGCATGCTGCCTATGTAGGCATATGTTTGTGTGGAAGCGTGGATGTCACTAAGCTACCAGGACTTGGATGATGGGTCAAATCATTTATGTTTACAATTTAGAGAAAATGGAAAAATGCAACTAAAGAAAACAAATGCATAGCCAGAGGGATCATTCAAATCATAAACCTAGAAATAAGCAAGGACTTTTAGCTAGGAAAGTGATATGAAGTGCTAAACAATGAAACTCTAAACAGGAAGAAAAATCATGCCATGAGAACCCATGACTACCAGAATCTTCTCAGGTAGAGTCTCAAACATGAGTCCTTCAGGGATGTAGTCTAAACTTAAAGTCCCGCATAATACGTAAATTTTGGAAATCAGCCTTTATGTGGTGTCAACGAAAAGAAAGGATCAAGCATTCTGATCAAAAAAATATTTTGGATCAGACTCAAGGTACTTTGAAGACTAATCTCAGCTTATGGTCAGCAACGTGACTTATTCTTTACCCAGTCACCAGAGACTTCTAGATGCTCCCATTAAATGATAGAAAAATCTCAATGTCACCATGATTCATTTAGAGCTGATGTGGTTATTGCAATGTGTTGATAGATTGTAGGTCTTAAGGCCACTTGTTTGTGCATCTGGTGCTGTTTCAATAATTTAGGGTTCAAAACTAAGAGAGAAAAAATATTACACTGTGTATCTTCCTGATAGATAAAGGTTCTAAGGCAGGAAGGAGGGATGGAAGCTTCCTATTTCTCATTCCTCTTTCCCTTCTAATGTAAGAGTAAATGAAATTGAGATTCTGAGTAAATTTGTCCAGCTCATTAGAATCAGCTTTACATCAAATATAATTGACTTTTATTCCTTTTGTTTTAACCCCAGCTCTGCCACCTTCCGTCACTCCTACCTTCATTGTGTTTATTCTAGGCCTAGGAAAAATGTAAAGATTAACATAGAGCTATGCCCCAAGTGAAGCTCCAGGTATGGTCTTCCTAGAACTGTTTTTCTTTCTAACTAGAAACAAAGGAACCAATGAGCACTGTTCTTGCTTTCCTCCAGTCCTAATCCTAAAGTCTGAAATATATTAAATATTTATTGCCTCATGAATTCCTTGAATAATCTAAACTTCAAGTATGGGATGTACCGTTGTTGACTGAAAAAAGTAGAAAAAACAATAAATGATGATCATAAGTGTAATGCTTTTGGGTCCTATAAAAGATAGTTAACAGTCCTCCCTACAGAAAGCTGACAGTCAAAGATGGCACACTTTTCCTTTCATTTCTAACTCTGCTGCTAGGTATTCATATGTCATGACAGGTAACACCTTTCATCGGCCTCAGATATTTTATGACTATATAAAATTGTGTATGTGTGTGGTGTTAGTTGCTCAGTCATGTCCAGCTCTTTGTGACCCCCATGGACCTATTAGGCTTCTCTGTCCATGAAATTCTCCAGGCAAGAATACTGGAATGGGTAGCCAGTTCCATCTCCAGGGGATCTTCCCTGATCCAGGGTTTGAACCCAGGTCTCCTGCATTGCAGGCAGATTCTTTACCATCTGAGTCATCAGGGAAGCCCTGTGTGAAATTAGGGGTTGCATTAAATCAGTGTTTCTCAAACTTAAGTGTCCCTTTTTCTTAATTTCTGCCATAATTCCACCCATAATTCATGCATTGGGAAGCAGATTCTTTACCACTGAGTCACCTGGTAAACCCTATAAGTCCATGACCTAGGTTATTTTCCCATAATATTTTTCTTTAAGTAAACTTAGAAGTGTTCTATTGCTCTATAATAAGTTGATATAAATGTACAGCTTAAAACACATGTTTCTTATCACACAGTTTCTGTGGGTCAAGTGTCCAGTGTCCAGGTCCCTGTTGTTGTTTAGTCAATGAATTGTGTCCAACTCTATTGTAACTCATGGACTGTAGCCCTTCAGACTCCTCAGTCCATGAGATTTACCAGGCAAGAATACTGGAGTGGGTAGCTATTTCCTTCCTCAGTGGATCTTCCCCACCCAGGGATTGAACCTGTGTCTCCTGCATTGGCAGGCAGGTTCTTTACCCACTGAGCCACCAGGGAAGTCCAACGTAAGGCAGTAATTACGGTTGTGTTCAGGTTCTAACCTAGAGGTTCATCTGGCAATGGATCCACTTCTAAATCCACTCAGATTTTTAGCAGAATTCACTTCATTAGGACTGTAAGACTGATGGCCCTGGCTTCGTACTGGGTAGTGGCCAGAGGCTGCTCACAGCTTTTACAAGCCACCTTCAGCCTCTAGAAGAGAAGCGAAAGGCAAAGGAGAAAAGGAAACACATACCCATTTGAATGCACAGTTCCAAAGAATAGCAAGGAGAGATAAGAAAGCCTTCCTCAGTGATCAATGCAAAGAAATACAGGAAAACAATAGAATTGGAAAGACTAGAGATCTCTTAAAATTAGAGAAACCAAGGGAACATTTCATGCAAAGATGGGCACAATAAAGGATAGAAATGGCAGGGACCTTAGAGAAGCAGAAGATATTAAGAAGAGGTGGCAAGAATACACAGAAGAACTGTACAAAAAAGATCTTCATGACCCAGATAATCACAATGGCGTGATCACTCACCTAGAGCCAGACTTCCTGAAATGTGAAGTCAAGTGGGCCTTAGGAAGCATCAGTACGAACAAAGCTAGTAGAGGTGACGGAATTCCAGTTGAGCTATTTCAAATTCTAAAAGATGATGCTGTGAAAGTGCTGCACTCAATATGTCAGCAAATGTGGAAAACTCAGCAGTGGCCACAGGACTGGAAAACGTCAGTTTTCATTCCAATCCCAAAGAAAGCCAATGCCAAAGATTGCTCAAACTACTACACAATTGCACTCATCTCACACGCTAGCAAAGTAATGCTCAAAATTCTCCAAGCCAGGCTTCAATAGCATGTGAACCGTCAACTTCCAGATATTCAAGCTGGCTTTCGAAAAGGCAGAGGAACCAGAGATCAAGTTGCCAACATCCATTGGATCATCGAAAACGCAAGAGAGTTCCAGAAAAACATCTACTTCTGCTTTATTGACTATGTCAAAGCCTTTGACTGTGTGATTCAAAACAAACTGGAAAATTCTTCAAGAGATGGGAATACCAGACCACCTGACCTGCCTCTTGAGAAACCTGTATGCAGGTCAGGAAGCAACAGTTAGAACTGGACATGGAACAACAGACTGGTTCCAAATCGGGGAAGGAGTACGTCAAGGCTGTGTATTGTCACCCTGCTTATTTAACTTATATGCAGAGTACATCATGAGAAAGACTGGACTGGAAGAAGCACAAACTGGAATCAAGATTGCTGGGAGAAATATCAATAACCTCAGCTATGCAGACGACACCACCCTTATGGCAGAAAGCAAAGAACTAAAGAGCCTCTTGATGAATGTGAAAGAGGAGTATGAAAAAGTTGGCTTAAAACTCAGCATTCAGAAAACTAAGATCATGGCATCTGGTCCCATCATTTCATGGCAAATAGATGGAGAAACAGTGGAAACAGTGAGAGACTTCATTTTGGGGGGGCTCCAAAATCTCTGCAGATGGTGACTACAGCCATGAAAGTAAAAGACGTTTGCTCCTCGGAAGGAAAGTTATGACCAACCTAGACAGCATATTAAAAAGCAGAGATATTACTTTGCCAACAATGGTTCATCTAGTCAAAGCTTTGGTTTTTCTGCTAGTCATGTATGAATGTGAGAGTTAGACTATAAAGAAAGCTGAGTGCCAAAGAATTGATGCTTTTGAAGTGTGGTACTGGAGAAGGCTCTTGAGAGTCCCTTGGAGAGCAAGGAGATCCAACCAGTCCATCCTAAAGGAAATCAATCCTGAATATTCAGTGGAAGGACTGATGCTGAATCTGAAGCTCCAATACTTTGGCCAGCTGATGCTAAGAGCTGACTCATTGGAAAAGACCCTGATGCTGGGAATGATTGAAGGTGGGAGAAGAGGACGACAGAGGATGAGATGGCTGGATGGCATCACCGACTCAATGGACATGAGTTTGAGTAAACTCCAGGAGTTGGTGATGGACAGGGAAGCCTGGAGTACTGCAGTCCATGGGGTCACAGAGAGTCTGACATGACTGAGCAACTGAAGTGAACTGAACTCAGCCTCTAGGGGACACTGTAGTTCCTTGCAGCATGGCATGGCCCTCCCTGAGGGTCCTCGCCCACTATTGAAGCTCGTTTCTTCCCAGCCAGTGAGGGTAAAAGGTAGAGGGTCTGCCCCTGCATTTACTGTTTAATCTAGGCAAGAGACCCACTCACTCAGACCATGACTCTCACTATCCCGTCCAGTCCTCATATATGATTAAGCAATAATATCCTAAATACAGAACAATTTCATAAACTCCTTTATTTGCCTGGATCAATTGATTTTCTTATACTTAAAATAATTTTGACCACTCTGGATAACAGTGTAGTTACTAAGTTTCTTTACTTAACCAAGCTTTCATAAACCAACTGTCTTCTGATCATTAGAAACATGAGTAAGAAAGTTAGCCATGATATTAAAAAAAAAAATCAGCCTTAAATGTCTTAAATAGCTTGAATGATAACAAGCTATTGAGAGCATCTTCTCTACCCCTGAGGTTCACACCTGACTGGGCTCAGATTGTAAACAATAAGACCAAAGACTTTCAGCACACACTTAACAATTTCAAAACGGACTCTCTTTATTACTTATCTATAGCATAAATGGGAAAAACTGGTTTCTTTAAATGTCTTTCAGTTTGACTTAAAATTCACCTACCAGTAGAGTTCCTGAATGGAACCTATCCACTCAGGTTCCAAATGGATTCAACAATCCTTTCCTCTTAAGACTCTCACATTCCATTACTTATTCAGTTTCAGAAAAGGGGGGGGGGGGGGAAGAAAAGAAAACAAGCTGAAACAGTCATGAAGTTTGCTTAGCTTTCAGTTACTTTCACTAAAAGCTCATATTTTCCCCTTGTTCTATGGAGAGGAAAATACAATACATCACTATGAAGTAAAGGAAAAAGTTATAACAGTAACAACTAAGTTCTGATTAGCCATGTGTTTCTAAAGTGCCTGAGATCTAGGTTTCATAATCAGGAAGACATATACTTTATTAATTTCTTCTATTCCATTTTGTTAATGTAATAAATATATTCTTCTAGCTGCTGTTTTTAAATGGGAAATATCAGATTTTGACATTATTTCAGATATTTCCTTTAGAGCATTTCATTGGTGGAAAATGAATATCAAAGCTTTTACTACAGATAACCTTTATTGCTGGTTATTTACCAGTAATTTTGCTGCCTGCAGAGATATTTTTAGTATTTCATCTATATGAGCTGACAGCGACAAATTTTATAAATACTTTCCCCTGCCATTTGAAGTCATTTGCATTTATACATATATAATTATTAGTTTGTTATAAAAATGTGCTTTAGAATTCCAAATTATTGATGCTATCTTTTTGATGGTAATAAGATCCAGATTCCTTATGGCTAATCAACCTAGGCATGACACACCTTTTTAAAAAAATCCATTCTATTAATGTTTCTAAAAAAACTGTAAAGTTTGAGGAGAAATAATATTTCCTTGGTCACTTCCATTAAAGTCTGTAAAGATGTTACACATAAAACAGTGGGATCAACCTTAATGTCCATCAATGGAGGATTGCTCAAGTCAATTATGGTGTGGCCTTACAATAAAATATGACACTGAACCATTTAAATTTGGCATTTTGAAAATAAAAAACAATTGAATATAAGCAATTTCATATGATCCACTTATTGTTATTTTTTCACTTATTATTATTATTAAGCAGTTTAAAAGAAAGAAGTCCATGTATTTGTAAAGAAAGACATCCTCAAACTATGTTTAATTTAATAGAAAAGCAAATTACAAAAGAATACACCCTATTTGATTTCATTCATTTTATTTCCTATAGAAATAAATATGCTCAAAAATATATGGGAAATTTCAGGATGAGATGAGGGAATAGGGGAAACTCAGGCTAGGGAATGAGGAGAACGGAGATCCTATTTTCTCTATTTACATATTTGCATATTTTTCTACTGTTTGATTCCTCAGTTTAAGCACAAATTAATGGTATAACTTTTTTTTTTTTTTTAGTTAAAAAACAATCAGATTCTCTTTCTTCAGTGTTACTCAAAGTATGGTCTATGGGTGGGTGATACACCAATTTGTAAAATTTATCAGTCTGTAAAATGATAGGTACAGAAATTGAGAGAAGCATTTAGTAATTTTATGGCAGTTTGGTGAGTAATTTTATGTTTATTCAATCTAATAATGAAAAACTGGGGCCTGAATTTTGTATGTCCTTTTTCATTTTATTTGTCTATGGATTGATTTTCACTGTATTTTACAAAAGAATACCCATGACCAACTGGAAATAAAATAGAAAAGAAAAGAAAAAAAAATGGCCCTGACAGTTTGAGAAGCACACGTTTATCTTTATTTTTTCAGAATCCAGGACAGGTTCTGGCAGAAAGAATTACTGAATAAATGCATGATAAATCAATACATGAATGCAGCTGGCAAATTTGAAAAGGTCTAAGATAATAGAAAAGATAGAATTTGGTGCTGCATTGGATTGATGTGTGGGGAGAGAAGGAGGTGGAGACAGGGAAAACTCCCAGGTGTTTATATTCAGTTCCTGGGAGATTGCTGATGCCATTCCCTAAAACTGGAAACACCAGAAGAGGAGCAGATTCACAGTGTGTTTACAGATGATTAATTTATTTTTGAACAGTTTGATGTTGAGGTTATCAATAACATAGCCAAATGGAGATGTCCAGGAAGCAGTTAGATATAGGGGTTAGAAACTCAGGAAACAGTCTGGGCTGGAGGTGTAGCTTTCAGAGTTGTGGCCATTAGAACAGGGGTTCCCAACCCTTTTGGGCTCAGCTGGTAAAGACTCCATCTGCAATGCAGGAGACCTGGGTTCGATCCCTGGGTTGGGAAGAGTCCCTGGAGAAAGGGAAAGACTACCCACTCCAGTATTCTGGCCTGGAGAATTCCATGGAATCTATAGTCCATGGGGTCACAAAGAGTAGAACATGACTGAGCGACTTTCACTTTCACCAATTTCGCGGAAGATGATTTTTCCAAGGACCAGGGGTGGGGAGATGATTTCAGAATGATTCAAGCATATTGCCTTTATTGTGCACTTTATATCTAATCTAATGCTGCCATTGATCTGACAGGAGGTACCAATTTGGGCCTGGAGGTTGGAGACCCCTGTGTTAGAATGAATAAGATCACTTGGCCTGTAGAATGAGAAAATGAGAAAGAGGCTGAGGGCAAACCTCTGGGTGTTGACCACAGTGCCTGGCACTAGGTAGATGAGTAGTAACTGTTTGTCAAATGAAGAAGTAGGTAGATGTGAACCCAAGTCTGTTTTATTCCAAGTCCAATCTCTCCTTACTAACCCCATTTGGCTCCTAAACACCACAGCATTCTGACAGACACTGCTTAGGGCTGGGGATGAGGTGAGGGAAAAAAATCCAAAACATGACACAAAGAATGGGTCAGCTGTGTTGCATTCTGCTAAAAAATCAAGGGAGATGGCAAGAGAAAAACAAAGTGTCTACCTGATTTGTCAACATGAAGGTCATAATTTGACAGCAAATATTCTTTTGGGAGAATGATACAGTTAAGAGCTGTTTGAGGCTGGTTGAAAAGCAAATAAGAGTATATAAATGTAGACTATATGTCCGTCCCTTATCAAGAAGCTTAGCTATAAATATAAATTGATATCTTAGACATTGATAAGTTATTTTGATATGGGCATAGAGCCTGATTAATCCACTGGACCTCCAAATAAAATGCTTTATTATATAATCTGGCTTGAACTATTTATCATTGTTTCATGAATGCTAGTAACCAAAATAATGCTAGTGAGAAATATATAATTTATTAAATGATCATCGTGTCCTAGGTATTATATCTAAGTAAGTTTACTTCATGTCAACTCAATAGCAAACTTATGAAATATTTTTATTTTACAGAGGAAGAAATTTGCATTTAAGAGGAAAAATGACTTGTCCAGAGTCACTAGGTATTAAGCAGTTTAACCTAAATTAACTCAAAATGGTCTCATTCCAGAACCATAACCCATGTCTTAATTGATCATCTATCTTAATTTCCTAAATATTAGGAAATATGCACGCATTATTATAAAAATATATCCACCTTCAGCAATGCACATATAATCCCTTAATTAGCTCCTGGAAGGCAAGAAGGAATGCAAGTTCATGCTTGCTCAATCATGTCCTCTGAGTCTTTACGACCCCATGGACTATAGCCCTCCAGGCTCCTCTGTCCATGGAATTCTCCAGGCAAGAATACTGGAGTGGGTAACCATTTCCTACTCTAAAGGATCTTCCTAATGCAGGTATTAAACTCACAGTCTCTTGCATCTCCTGCTTTGGCAGGCAGATTCTTTACTACAGTGTCTTCTGGTAAGCCAAGCAGGAAACATAAATTTAAAAAAGCCTGAATACTCTGTCTAACATTTTCAAAATCTGCCGAGTTTGCTAAGGTAACTCAATTTTTTATGGTAGACCTGAATTATATCACTGGAAATTTTGTGCTTTAGGCTAAAGAGCTCTTGATATCATTTTCAGCACTAGTATTCTGTCATTTGTTGTAATATTCTTTCATTTCCATGTTAATACACTCATATATTAATAAAACTTAAGGAGTCCTACCAGAAACAAGCCTGTTTACATTTATTTACAGAGAGTTTATCAAATTAATTTGAGAATGAGCCACTTTCCTAGTATTGTTTATTAGCAAGACCAAAAGGAATTGTTCAAGGTCTGATGATAAAAACCCACTTCTTGTTGTCATTGTAATTTTCATTATCATCATCATTATTAATTAATTATACTTTTTAAAGGTCAGCTTCCTGAGGACTGAATATTGAGCAGGTATAGTTTAATGGAGAGAAAGCTCAGGAAGAAACTGCTCTTTAATGACAAACTTGCATGGGACAGAGTAGGTTAAGAGTATTGGAGCACCGACTGTGTAATAGATACAACCCCCTCCCCACCCAACACTCTTTGCCTACTTGGCATTTGAAAGCGTAGATGTTTAAAGCTTCTGTTACATCAGTCTTGGTGAGAGAAGCCTGTTTCATGTCCGCCCTAATTTGTTTTCTGGGAATTCCAACAGCTAGGGCTCAAGAATACACTTAGGGTTGGCCAGTTTGATGGGAAGGGAACTTTATATCTGGACTGAGAACAGATATAAACAGGGGACATTTCTACTTCACACAGTGGATTGGATACTATATTGTTGGACACTTATTCATCATGAACTTATTTTACACTCTGAAACCTGACAGAAAGCAGAAAGCTCTAACCCACAAGGACAAGCATTTTTAAAAGGAGAGGAGATGACAGGAATAATGTCTGGTGATTAGTAACTGACTTCAGTTCAGTTCAGTTCAGTCACTCAGTCATGTCAGACTTTTTGTGACCCCATGAACCACAGCATACCAGGCCTCCCTGTCCATCATCACCTCCCGGAGTTCACCCAAACCCATGTCCATTGAGTCAGTGATGCCATCCAACCATCTCATCCTCTGCTGTCCCCTTCGCCTCCTGCCCTCAATCTTTCCCAGCATCAGGGTCCTTTCCAGTGAGTCAGCTCTTCACATCAGGTGGCCAAAGTATTGGTGTTTCAGCTTCAACATCAGTCCTTCCAGTGAACACCCAGGACTGATCTCCTTTAGGATGGACTGGTTGGATCTCCTTGCAGTCCAAGGGACTCTCAAGAGTCTTCTCCAGCACCACACTTCAAAAGCATCAATTCTTCTGCGCTTAGCTTTCTTTATAGTCCAACTCTCACATCCGTACATGACCACTGGAAAAACCATAGCCTTGACTAGACAGACGTTTGTTGGCAGAGTAATGTCTCTGCTTTTTAATATGCTGTCTGGGTTGGTCATAACTTTCCTTCCAAGGAGTAAGTGTCTTTTAATTTCATGGCTGCAATCACCATCTGCAGTGATTTTGGAGCCCAGAAACTGACTTAGCATACCAGATAACAAGGAACCTTAACCCAGTGTGAGAGAAGTCCCACAGCCAAGGGATTACCACTGTGGAACCACAAAAAAATGCATCAAGAAGTCAAGGTAGAAAATACCTCTGAAAATAGGCTGGAGGTGTAGTTGAAAGCCATAAGATTGCTTGGAGGCCCATGGAAAAATCATTTAGACATTCATATCTTCTTCCCCACCCAAAAAGGAAACTGAAAAATGATGAGCCAGGGAAACTCTGATTTTAGTGGCACTGGGCAGAGCTGAGAGCTCTGCTGTCATAATTAAATTAAGAAAGCTACGTGAAAAGTGAGATTATTAGCACCCCTCCTCCCTCAGCTTCCAGAATACTGGCAGCCTGGCTTAAAATTTTCAGGCAGAAAAACAGATATTTCTTCTCTAGTAAATTGACTAGTTCAAAAGCAAATACCTAGAGAAATAGATAACTAGGTATCTTTCCTATGAAACAACTCAATAAGACCATCCTGAAGCCCAGGATACATGGAAAACATGACTAATCCATCTTCTCTCTGTTTCAGTCTTAAATAAGAGCAGAGTGCTGAAGGTCACCAAACATTTGAGAGAATCCTGTAACATTAAAGATAAAAACCAAATAAAAACAGAAAGAAAAAAAAATAAAGGAAATAGCCAATGCAGAAATCAGGGCAGGGGGATACTTAAAACTGAACCATTGTAACCCTGTTGTCTCTTTCCAAGTTCCTGAATACAGGAATAGAATCTACTATCTGGTACAGGCTCAGAATCTATCAGCATCGGGAGAGGTGCTGTAATCTATGGAGTGACAATTATCTCAGGAATGTCAAGGAAGGAGCGCTAGTGCTAAACTTTCCTACCAAAAGAGTACATTTGAACCAGTATCTCACCTCTGAAAATCCTGACAGTTTGTGCCACCACCACCAAAGAAAAAGTTAAAATGAGGAAATGATGATTTCTATTAAAAATAATAATAATAATCCTCTTTCAGTTTCTAGCTTGGGTGCAGAGGATAGACAGTTTCTAGGGAAAAAAAAACCACAGGACATTAATGCAGACTTCATGTTGCAGATTAGATTCTTTTGGAAGCAGAGGCTGAGATGGAGTTAAGAGTGCTAAGGTTTACTGATTTGTAACATCTGTGAAAAGAAAGGAGGGGGAAGCAGGACTTTGAAAAGGAATCCATAGAGCCATAATACAGATCTGACAAAATCCTTACCAACCCAACAGGAAGCTCCAGGGCAAAACTGTCCATTAGAGAAGTTCCATATTGGACAAAAATGGTCCAATTTTGCCACCCATCATCTTGGTAAATCATTGACTGGGGCCGCCCTGTGAAGAGTAGAATACAATCTCAGCTCAGTGAAGATGAAACCCGAAGGTGCTACCAGCTGGAAGCACACCCCGTGCAGCTGTGCAGCGAATTTTTCTGAAGGCGTCCCTAACTGGAGCATCTCCATAGCTGCCTCCATTCTGCAAAGATAACTGATTAAAACTACTGTTGCAGAGATAATCTTGTTTGAGAAATTCAAACAGCCATTGGCATCTTGATGCAGCTATTGATCTGATATTTTTCCTTGATCCTGATAAACTGAAAACACTATTCTGTAGTTATTTGGCTAAAAAGACAGTACGCCTTTGCTAAAATGCACCAGGAGCATGTCATTTTTTGGCTTTGTATTAATATCACACTTTTGTTGTTGTTCAGTCACTAAGTTGTGTCTGACTTTTTGCAACCCCATGGACTGCAGCACAGCAGGCTTCCCTGTTCTTCACCATCTCCTGGAGCTTGCTCAAACTCTTTTTTATTGAGTCGGTGATGCTATCCAGCCATCTCATCCTCTGTCATTGCCTTCTCCTCCTGCCTTTAATTCCCGACATCTGGATCTTTTCTAATGAGTCAGCTCTTCTCTTTAGCGTGCTGATACCTAGAGTGTCTCATCAACCCATACAACGCTGCAGAGGGTGACTTCGGTGTTGACTTCATGTTGATAGGATCTTAGCAGGAAGTAGCTGGTATCCTAGATATTTCAGGGTGACATATATACACTATAAGTTTAGAGATAAGCTTCACTATAGATACATGTCACCTCAGTGAACTTTCTGTAGGTCCAATAACCGGGACATGTTCAGATGTTGCATGGAAAGTCTAGAAACCTGTATTAAGAGTTATTCCCAATGATTGGTATGCATCTTTCAGTTTTGATACCAAAATATAGCACATTTTGGTACGCTACTCGGATGTATCTGCCAGATGACCTGAAATGCTTCTAGTTTGAGGATAGAAACCTAGCATATGGAAAGATATTCCAGTAGGTAAATGAGCAAGCAGCAGCAGTACTGCTTGTTGGTCCTTAGGAATAGAGAGGCCCAGGAGTGCTTGAAATGTCTGGGGAAGGTGGAAATATGTTGTATCTGTGGCATGCTCCAGTAGTGGCTTCCCAGTGGAAACCTTTGTGATTCGGGAACAAATGTTACCATCATCTAAATTTAACTTCCCATCATTTAACACAATAGCTTTTCTCTCCTACAAGAAACTTAAGACAGAAAGAATTAAAACCTAATTATGAGATAACAATGACCATGCAGCTCAAGCTGCCGATCATAAGATGTTTAATTTTTGATCCATAGATTCTTCACATTGGTTGTTTTTATTAACCTTTACAACTCTTGTGAAAATGATAGATCCAAATCAAGATGATATTTAAAATATAGGATTGCACATCATCTCTATGGGCTACTCCTAGTTTAGTGCCATTTCTCTTATGTAATTATAGCCTTATGGGGAGTTACCTGTGACTAGTTATCAAAGGAGGAAAAAACCTAGAGCAGTTAGATATAGATCTGCATGATAAATTGGCATCCAATGGAAATTGACTGCTAATCCATTCTAAGCCTAATCAGGTATTGAAAGATAGTGGGAAAGGAAAATACCTCTAGTAATGTATAAACGGTGAGATAATGATTTGGATAAACAATGAAGAACTTGGAAGAAGCTAGTGCTATGCTAAGTCACTTCAGTCGTGTCTGGCTCTGTGTGACCCCACGGACCATAGCTCGCCAGGCTCCTCTGTCCATGGGATTCTCCAGGCAAGAATACTGGACTGAGTTGCCACGCTCTTCTCCAGGAGATCTTCCCAACCCAGGGATTGAACCCCGATCTCTTATGTCTCCTGCATTGGCAGGCGGGTTCTTTATCACTAGCGCCACCTGGGAAGCCCACGAAGAAGCTAGAGTTCATGGCAAAGATACCTGTGGAAGACTTACATGGATGGATCTTTTGAAATAGGTCCAGTATATGATAATATCTGTTTTTCAAATAAATGTTTACTAAGTACCCTTCACTGCAGATGGTGATTGTAGCCATGAAATTAAAAGACACTTACTCCTTGGAAGGAAAGTGATGACCAACCTAGATAGCATATTAAAAAGCAGAGATATTACTTTGCCAACAAAGGTCCATCTAGTCAAGGCTATGGTTTTTCCAGTGGTCATGTATGGATGTGAGAGTTGGACTGTGAAAGAAAGCTGAGTGCCGAAAAATTGATGCTTTTGAAGTGTGGTGCTGGAGAAGACTCTTGAGAGCCCCTTGGACTGCAAGGAGATCCAAACCAGTCCATCCTAAAGGAGATCAGTCCTGGGTGTTCATTGGAAGGACTGATGCTGAAGCTGAAACTCCAATACTTTGGCCACCTGATGCGAAGAGTTGACTCATTGGAAAAGACCCTGATGCTGGGAGGGATTGGGGGCAGGAGGAGAAGGGGATGACAGAGGATGAGATGGCTGGATGGCATCACTGACTCGATGGACATGAATTTGGGTGAACTCCGGGAGTTGGTGATGGACAGGGAGACCTGGCGTGCTGCGATTCATGGGGTTGCAAAGAGTCAGACATGACTGAGCGACTGAACTGAACTGAAGTACCCTTCTAGTGAAAAAGGTAATTAAGAAGAGTCTGCCAGATAATAGCTTCTTTCCTCAGCAATTCTGAGATTGCTCAAAGGGCTTATGAACAAGTAAAGCTTGCATGGATTCAATAACATGAGCTTCCATTCACAAGGCTGATTTCCCTTTTGCTATTGTTCAACTTGTAAGCAATTGCAGTTAAACTTTGGCCCCTAAATATTATGACTTAACAAAGTAAAGAAGCCACACAGAAACAGTTTGAATTTAGTGAACTCTCATTTATCAGGTAGGAAATGTCAATTTATCCTAACTTGAAATATACCTGAATTGATATTTGCTTCTTCTAGCTCATCATTCTTTTTTGCCTGAAATGCCATCTGAAACTTAATGAATGCCTTATCGTATTTCCCATGCAAAGTGAACTCAATTTTCAGATAAATAATGAAGCAATGATATCTATAGAAATCACTAAAGTTACCATATCCTCATCACTCAAGGAGCTAGACTTTTAGAATGATAGAATATCAAGGGAATCTCATGTAAGCTCTAGCTTGGAGATAGTGCCTTATAATGTGAGGATGGTGTGATATAAGATGTGTACAGTCTAGTATGTGTACATGTATCTAGGAACCAAAGGACATAATTAGATGTCATTCCACGTATCATTAATCTGAACTCCTACTGGTGACATATTAGCTTTTATTTTTTTTTTTTTTTTTTTTTTTCATTTATTTTATTTTATTATTTTTTTTTTAATTTTTTTATTAGTTGGAGGCTAATTACTTCACAACATTTCAGTGGGTTTTGTCATACATTGATATGAATCAGCCATAGATTTACACTTATTAGCTTTTAGAATCTATGACTCTGATTCTTATTAGTGCAGACATCTTAATGCTCAAAGTAAGAATGCTTCCACCACAGAACCCAACACTGTTCTAGAATGGAACAGATTCTGTTAAATTGGAAAGCTTGGTATTCTAATTGGTCCTGTCCAATTGTCTTGTCAGTGGGTAAACAGGAAGAACAGGAAGTTACAAGGTAGCTTGTCTTATCTATCTTATTAAGAGAAAAATGAGATTGCTGTTAAGAAAAGGGATATGAAGTCATCTAGAAACGATTAGGTGATCCCAATTGGTGTTACCTTATGCTACTCCATTCAGTATGAAAAGTTAAGAATGCAGCCAGTATGTATAGAAAGTTCCAATGTAGGCTTAGTTAGATTCCTCAAAAATTAAGCTGTGGTTCTTCAACCAGTTAATAAAATATAAATGACTATATTGTCTAGGAATTAGCAACTGTGTAAGGTTACCTGGTTATTTCTTCTCTATCAGGCAATGTGATTAAACGGCATATGTGCCTTTCAACATAAACAGGCCAAGTAGGCACTGTCCGTCTGTGGAATGTTCTTGTTCAGGGCAAATAGCTCCTTTGGAAAGTCTTGGTCATTCTTAGTTCTTGGAAGCAATAGTAATAGGGTTATTTCTCACCTGCCTACATGACATGATATGCTCCAGAGAGAGACAGAAGCAGCCTTTGACATCAGAGACATTCTCTCACCCTTTCTTTTATGTGACTTATCAAAAGGCTAAGGCAAAGTGAAAAATAGACCAGCCAGAAACAAGGTGAAAAATGACCTTGCGGGTTATGAGTTTCAATTGACTCTGATGATGTCTGAGACATTTTCATTACAATAGTTGAATGGGGAAAAGTGGGCACCTTTTTCCTTTTGAAAAAAATAAATGGCTCGGAATAGTTCTTTTTCTATTCCCTAGCTAGGGATCCAAAGAATTTTCAGTATTGGGTACTACTTTGAAACACTTGGGGATTAGTACTCCAGGGAAATTGATCAGAGAGAAGTTCATTTCTTAGGCAGATAGTTTCTGTCCTGTGATGTCTCCAGGAGAGAAGAGTCTCAGAGTTCTACTCATAACAATTCTATGTTGGGTAAAGCAAACACTCAAGTTATAAATCAGTCTATGCCTTCTACTAGATACCAAAAGGAAATAGAATTCTTCCAGACAGCCAGTTCATAAATATATGCCTCTCTTATTCCACTTATTGGGCTTTCCTGGTTACTTAGACAGTAAAGAATCTGCCTGAAATGTGGGAGACCTGGGTTTGATCCCTGGGTTGAGAAGATCCCCTGGAGGAGGGCATGGCAACCCACTCCAGTATTTGCTTGGAAAATCTCATGGACAGAGGAGCCTGGTGGGCTACAGTGCATGGGGTCACAAAGAGTCATACATGACTGAGTGACTAAGCACATCGCACTTATTTATCCATCCATTCACCCATCCAGGGGAGGAGCCAAGATGGCGGAGGAGTAGGACGGGGAGACCACTTTCTCTCCTACAAATTCATCCAGATAGCTATTCAGTGAGCCATATATCCAGCCAGCCAGCCACCTCAATGAAATTCGTTTGTTGAATAATTACAATACATCCAGCATTATAGGAAATTCTGTGGAAAATATGAGGGAAAAAAAAGCAAACAAAAATGTGTTGTAAAAAAATAAATCCATCTACTCCAACATTATCTTTATGAAGGTAAGAAATGGAGGTTCCAAGTAATAGGAACAAACCTTTCTATATAATTATATGAATTTTCCATCTAATTTTGTGACAGCCTTGACCAAATCTCAAAGCAAGTTGGCATCAAAATGAGGGCTAAGATCCAGAACACCTCAACCTTGGAGAAGGTATTTACTCTTTATGAAATTATAACCCAAATGTGGAGGAAGAACCAATGTATGTGAGATAATTCAAAATAAGTGATGCAATGTAGTTATAATCAGTGTCACATACCATATCGTTTGTTTTGAATTAATCTTATGTGTGTTGGTATATATGTAAAATAATAACGAAATTAAATTTATATACAATTTACCTAACATATATAAATGTGAAATAAATGAGAAATGAGTGTGGTATAATTTTAGACTAGCCAAGGAAGCCCTGAGAAGGTATAAGTATGGACGTATGTAGTTTGAGCCAGTGGTGTGTAGGATTTAAATAACTGGGAGATGTAGGAAGGGATATTAGGTGGAGCATCGTGAATAGACTGGCTGTTGTGTTGGGTTGGTGCCACTATCCCCAGTGTAGATGATCTGACCTTTCTTTCTTCGTCAAAAGATAAGAACCAGCAACAGTTGTGCATGAGTGTTCATTTTATGATGATAAAGTTGCCAGCTTGCACACTTGGGTAACTATTAGGCGTTTGGTTGGTTGGTTGGTTCTCTAGTTGTTTTCTTTTGGTTTGAATTGCCCTGTTCTTTTCCTGAGCTGCAGGAAATCAAGCTGTCCTTGCACTAACTCCCCACTTTCGGTTCCTCTGTGAAGAGAGCATGGGGCCGTGCCTCAGGGCAGTGCAGGAAGAGTTCAAACTCAGACTCAGTCATTCAGGTCTTTACAGTGTCCTCCAGTGTACTGGTTTGCTCTTCCCTACTCAACTTCCTGCAATGTGTATCGATAAAGCTTAACAATTTTTACCCTTGTCGATCTGCATAGCAGACCTCTACTAATTCCTGAACTACAAATTAAATGCTTGGGGCTGAGCAGAGATCAGATTAAAAACTTCACAGTTCATAGAGACCAGCTCAGCAGGAGCAGTTAGACTCTAAGCCATCTTGAAGGAGTGGAAACAGGCTGTTGTCTGAAGCCCATTAAAGCAGAAGCTAGAGGAGCTATAATGTGATATTAAAGCTAATTTCCTACAGGCTGAGAGGTGCCTTGGACATAATAAATAATAATAATATTATACTGCCTTGTCAAAACATGCTTTATACACACATTAATATGACTTACTGTTTAACAAGAAGAGTATTGGCTATAATCTCAATGACATCTACTAGAGTTTTATGAAATGGAATTGATATTACAATAGTATCATTTCCTAAGGGGCTTTAATGCAGCAAGAGACTGTTTATGCCAGAGTATAAATTGTCTTGAGATATAATTACTCATAATGCACTTCTGAGCTGTTTGTGTGATACATATTGTTAGTAAAATAATTTCCCTTGAAAATATAAAACAATTGGCAATTGAAAAGTCTAAAAATTTAACTTATTTTGAATTATATTAACTCATTAATTAAGTAATGCATTTGAAAAAGAAAGGACTAAAATGTAGCTGTTTTAAATTGACTATGTATGGATTCGGGAGTGACTTGTTTCCTATGCCTCACTGACATACCTAGCAGGTACTGCGGTGAGAAGACAAGACAAGGTGATGGCTAGAGTGAGATCATGTCAAGGAAGAGGAAGATAAAGAAATGGGGATGAGTCAGGGTTTCCTTGGAAAAATCAACAGGACTTGGTACATGACCAAAGACTGGTGATGGAAGAGAAGGAAATCATACAAACTGATAAGATGACTTTGAAATAAAATGGAAAAAGAGAAAAGTAAATTTTGTAAATAACCTTGAATGATTTTGATCTATATTTAAGTAGAGAGGGTGAAAACCATAATGATATCGAGAGAGGCCACAATGAATTGTAAAGTATGTTTTGGCATAAAATTAAAGGAAGAGATTGTTTCAAGTTGATGAGAATTCTCAATGCTAATGCCTGTTGATAAGAGGTCAGAAATGCAATTTTTAAAACTACCTAAAACATTCAATAGTGAAGAGGATCTTGTTGCCCATGGTATAAACAGTTACGTTAGGGCTAAGAAATTACCAGAAACTCTGCGAGTCAAATCTCTTCTCTGAAAGTGTCCACCTATTTTCCACAGCTAGTCACCCTAATTCAAGGGTCTATTGAAGATAGTGGATACCAGGACTTCCCTGGTGATCCAGTGGTTAAGAATCCACCTACCCGTGCAGGGGATAGCAGTTCAATCCCTGGTCTGGAAAGATCCCACATGCTACGAAGCAGCTAAGTCTGGTGCAACTGCTGAGCCCAAGTGCTGCAACTACTGAAGCCTGTGCACCTAAGGCCCAAGCTCTGCAGCAAAAGAAGTCATTGCAATAAGTTCCTGCATCTCAATGAAGAGTAGTCCCAGATCACCTCAACTAGAGAAAGGCTGTATGCAGCAACAGAGACCCAGAGCAGCCAAAAATAAATAATAAATAGATTCAGAAAAAAGATATTGGATGCCGGCACAGATGTTATGGTTTGCTATAGGAGCATGGGGATTGCATATGAAGTTAAAAAAAAAATGCTGAAGTTTGTTGATAATGAGCAGAGCTAAGAATGCACTAGATATGAGGAGGAATACAGAGGCCATGGGCCTGGAAGGAGCCATGGGTTTGGAATACAGTGGCAATTCAGATTAGAACTTTTTTTTCCCCCCACAATCAAAAACATCAGTGGAACTTGGAGAATCAGGTAGATGTCTGAAACAATGTCAGTTGTTCATTTCATCCTATATTCTTTCCTTGGATTATCTTATCATCATATATGATTTTAATTACTATATGTGGTTATAAGCTTTAAACATATATATCTAACTGCCTGAAGGGCATCTCCCATTAAATGTTCCACAAACTCCAGAAATTCAGTCTGTAAAATTCAAGTTTTAATCTATCTTCTTCAGACCTGCTTCTCATTCTCCTATCTCAATTGATGTTAGTTTAATTCATCTCGTTGGTCAGATAAGTAGCCTAAAGGTCATGTGTCCTCCTCTTGTAATACCAACTTCTAATTGTGTATCAAGTCTTGTTGATTTTATTAAATAAATCCTATTCGACTCCATTTACCTCTTCCTTGACATTATCTCATTTGAGGCCACCCTTATCTCTTTTCTGATATTTGTAACATCTACTTGTCTATCCCCAAACCCGATTCTTGACAATTCACCCTGCCTAAGGTAGGCAGGAGGTAATTTTAACTTGCATAATTAATTTTGTTTTTCTTCTTATTAAAACTCTTTGAAGCCTTTCCAGTGCTCTTAAAATCAGTTCTGATGTTATTAGTCCAATTTGAAGAATTATAATATGGAACTTGCTTATCTCTGCTTATTTTTCACACTGTTCTTCCCCTTGCTTCTAACTCTAGACTCAGTGTCCTTCTTTGTTTTCCTCAAACTTACCGTGCTCCTTCCTACCTTGGGGTTTTTGAATATAGTCTGCCCTCTCCCTAAAGCATTCTTATCTGCATTTGAACCATGCCTCTACCTTTTCATTGGTTAACTTCTCTTTATTATTTATTTTCTTTCTCAGAAATTGCCTATTTTGGTATGCCTTGCAATTTTTTTTCTTGAAGAGCAGGGTAAAAGGAGTTGCCATGCATAGTCCTTTAATAATGTGTTGGTCAGATGTGGCGGGGAGTGGGGGGGCAGGTGGAGCAGTCTGTATTCCTCTGAATTAGGACTCAGTCTTTAAGGGACCTTATGACTCTGGGCAGTGAATTTCACGAGTGTCAGTGTTTTTCTCCCCACATAGGTAGAACAGGAAGGCTAGAGCAGCTGGAATTTCCCTTCCCTCAGGTAAATTAGGCTCTGATAATACCCCAGTGGATTAGTCTCTGGTTAACTAGTTCCTTGGAATAAGCCTTGTTAAAAGAACACAGTATTTTCTCTGTTCATATTGCATATTGCAAAATGTGTCCTTTTCCCTCCTCCTGCCAGAAGCCTGAAGGAATTTTTCTCAGATATTTACTGTGAGAATATGGTTGAGCTCCTGAAGGTAAGTCTCACAACCTCACAGTCCCCATGACTGTGTCCGCCTGCATTTTAACTCTCTTAGTTGTCCGCCACTGAGCATCCCCCAGTTCATCAATTTCAATTCTGGTTTCTCATGGTAGTCTCTGCTCCTAAGTCTATGCTCCAGGAAGCCATGACTTCCTGTAGTCACCTGTCTCTCCAGTTTCAGGGGGCAGATATTTTCCCTGTATCCTTCCCTCTCTTTCACTCTTTTTTTTTTTTGGTCACAGCATAAGGGATCTTATTAGTTCCCTGACCAGGGATTGAACTCATGACTCAATCCCGGACTTCCAGGGAAGTCCCTCCCTCTCTTAATGATCCCAGAAGAGTTGTTGATTTTCAGTCTGTTCAGCTTTTCACTTGTTAAGATGGAGTGGAGACTTCCAAGCTTTTACATACAACACCACAACTAAGAAGTTACTTATTTAGACAAATACTCTTTGTTTCACCCGATTTTTATTTACTTGCACACACACTGCCTGTGTTCCTGCTGCACCGTAAACTTCCTCTAAGAGGTTCCCCTCAGACTGGATGATAATTAGGCTCACTTGCTTCTGTGCCACAGATATGAAGAATCTAGAGTCATTCATCAATGTAGTCTCAGGACAAAGCACAAGAAGCATAAACGTTCTCGATAAATAGTATCGAATAAGTAAGCAACTGAAAGGTAGCAAACGCTGTCTTAGGTTTAGCAAACGACTAATAATACCTTAATCCATGTTTGATATTTCACAGCAGGCCTGCCGTCATCCATAAATGCCACAACCAATGTATATGTCCCTAACCAATGATGCTACTCCTTCATTCTCAATCCATGTAAGACTTTATAATTCCTCTAAACTTGCAGCTACTTCCAACTCCCAGCATTTGCCATTTGGGAAATAATTTATTTTTCGCCCATGTCCTTGATTATACAGACTAAATCAAAACCAGTGATTTAAAGTTCTTAAACCTCTCCTAGGTTCATGTTTTTTTGTGCTACATTGTCACATGAATACTACTTTTTTGGAAGTATAAAAAAGCTGCCGCTGACAAAACTGTGCCATTTTAGATAATTCTAAAAAAGGTTAAGATTTTTTCCAATGATGGTAAATCTTGGTATTTATGCTTGGTCTTGGTTGCTGAGACACTTGACAAAAAATGGAATAAAACAGGTCATTAAGAACATTCATTCATCACACACATTCATTCCACAGAGATTTATTAGTTATTTACTGGGTGTTTAAAATTGTGCTGTGGTTACTATGGTGAATCAAGCATTATCCTTGCCACTGAAATCTCACAGCCTCTTCAGTGAGGAAGAAGGCAGCTAAGACTAATTGCAGCAACAGGCCTGTAAACAAGTAATGCATAAAGTCCTGCATACAAAACAGGGAGAATCAGTTGATCGTGGCAGAAACCAGGAGGAAAGCTCCATTGAGGAAGTGATAACAGATTCATAGCTGCAAAGGGAGATCTTAGTGCTTCTCTGCAGGCCTATTCCATTCCCCAGTCATCCAACAGACTCCTTCTCCAGCATTCCTGCATTGTCCATACTCACTCAGTCTTGTCCAACTCTTTGCGACCCCTGGAATGTAGCCTGCGAGGTTCCTCGGTACCTGGGGTTCTCCAGGCAATGCCCTCCTCCAGGGGAATCTTTCCAACCCAGGAATTGAACTGAATCTCCTGTTTCTGCTGCATTGCAGTCAGATTCTTTACTCTGAGCTATCAGGAAAGCTCCTCCCCCCCGAACCCCCACCCCCGCCCCAAGACTCGTTTTCTTATTTTTCTCCCCGCTTTCAAATGATGGCTTTAATTCCTATTTCACTGAGAAAATAAAAGTGTCTATAAAAGAACTTCCAGAAGGTCCCTCTACCATTTTACCTAGCGACTGCGCCGCCACTCCTTGATCCCCATGTGTGCATGCGTGCTAGTCGCGTCGGTCATTTCCGACTCTTGGCAACCCGTGGGCTATAACCCACCAGGCTCCTCTGTCCATGGGGATTCTCCAGGCAAGCATACTGGGCTGCGTTGCCATGCCCTCCTCCCGGGGATCTTCCCAGCCCAGGGATCGAACCCTCATCTATTACATCTTCTGCATTGGTAGGCAGGTTCTTTACCACTAGCACCACCTGGGAAGCCCTCCTTGACCCCTGTCTGACCTTATTCCCTTCTGTCCGCTACCAGACTCACTCCAGACGCAGCACGCAGCCCTCCTCAGTGTTCCTCCAATCAGCAAGTCTATATTCCTGCCTCAGGGCTTTTGCACTTACTGCTTCCTCTGACTCAAAACTCTTTCCCCAATCCTCTGAAGTACTTTGTTCTCTCACAACATTAAGGTCACAGCTGAACTGCTTCCTTATGTCTAAAGTCTGCCCTGGCTATCCTGTATGAGCTGTATCTTCTATCCACAGTTTTATATCCCCTCAAATCTGATTTATTTTTCTCTATGCCCTTATCACAGGCTATATTTGCTATCCTGTTTATTTGTTTCTATACCCCCACTAAAAAATGAACCCTGTGAGGACAGAAATGTGAATAGCCTTATTCACTGATATCTTCCTATTGCTTAGAATAGAGACTTTCATACATTAAAGTCCAAATTCAAATATTCATTTACTTTAGATACTCAATAAATATTATTGAATGAAAAAATGGATTGAAAGAGTGAGAGCTAACAAATAAGTTATGGTCAATAAATAATACTGAAAAAATTAGTACAGGCAAAGAAATAAGTTTGTACTGGATAACTTCATACCTCGGATAACATAATTTCATACTTTAGATAACATAACTTCAGGGCTTCCCTGGTGGCTCAGATGGTAAAGAATTTGCCTTTCTCTGCTGGAGACCCAGGTTCAATCCCTGGGTTGGGAAGATCCCCTGGAGTAGAAAATGGCAACTCATTCCAGTATTCTTGCCTGGAGAAATCCATGGGCAGAAGAGCCTGGCAGGCTACAGTCCATGGAGTTTCAAAGAGTTTGGCACTACTGAGTGACTAACACTAACTTCATACAATGAAGAGAAAACATTCAAAGGTCATAACACAACCTTTAAGAGTAGGTCTTATGCCTTATAACCTTTGTAGCTCTGGTATTTACCACAGTGTCTGGTAAACCGTAGATATGCACTGAGTAAATGAATGAAAACTAAGTACTACTCATTAAATTCATTAAGTCCATTTAAGTCCATCAAATCATGCTTGAATGTTTAATGATATGGATATTTTCAATAAAGATTTTGTGAAAGAGGCATGTTGTAGCATGGGCTTCCCTGGTAGCTCAACTGGTAAATAATCTGCCGGCAAGGCAGGAGTCCCGGGTTTGATTCCTGGGGTCGGAAGATCCCCTGGAGAAGGAATAGGCTACCCACTCCAGTATTCTTGGGCTTCCCTGATGGCTCAGATGGTGAAGAATCCACCTGCAGTGGGTTCGATCCCTGGGTTGGAAAGATCCCCTGTAGGAGAGCATGGCAACCTACACCAGCATTCTTACCTGGAGAATCCCCACGAACAGAGGAGCCTGGCAGGCTATGGTCTGTGGGGTTGCAAAGAATCGGACATGACTGAGCGACTAAGCACCGCACAGCATGTTGTAGAATTCCCTGTATAGTCTGATGCCCGCATGTAAAAGAATACATTTAGGATAACTATAGGCATAGGAAACTAGAAGGGTAATTTTTAAAAAATGTAACAGTGGTTATATCTAGGTTATGGCACAAAGATGAATCAGCTTATATTTAGTATGTTTCATCATTTCTATAATTCTTCTTCTTAAATCAAAGTAAAAACATTGTAAAAACCACATCATGGTATAAAAATAGGAGTGGAGGAAGTAGTAGAGAGAAGTCAACAATTAGTGATCTGGGGTTTAAGATTACCTTTTCATGTGAGCGCGGCTTTATGGACCATTTGAACAGTTGGTATTTATGTGTGGAGCACAAAGGCTGAGCTGCCATCAGCAGTTTTCAGAATGTCACTTGAACTCCTGTCAAGTAACAGGATATTCATTCATCTTCATCAGCTACAAATTTAGAATCCCAATTTAATTTAAAAATATTTATTGAGCTCTTAATATGTGCCAGGCACTCTGCCAGGCACTGGATCCACCAAGGCAAACAACACACAGTTCATGACCTCGGGGCTTTCCGTTTAGACAGGAGAGAGACATGTTTAAAAACAAAAGCGAACCAAACAGGCACACCCACCAAATTCAGTGTGACTATTATAATGAAATCTGTGTGAGGGCAGGGACTAAGTCTGTTGTATCCACTTTTCGTCTTCTGTGCACACATCGTGGCCAAAATGCAGGAAGCCATCAACAGCTATTTGTTCAATTTTAATTTAGTGAATGAAAAGTGAAACTCTCAAAGTATTCTCAAGGTATGTAGTATTGTGAACCAAAATTCCTTTTTCAAATAAAATACTGATTACTCTCCTTCCTTAGAGGCAATTCCATGAATGTTAGTAATTTGGTCTGGTGTAAATGAGTTGTCCTTAGACTTGAAAATTTCACTTACTCAGCAAGAATAGGAGACAACTACAGGTGGAAAACTTCTCTGAAGATTTGCATATAGCCCAGACATGGCATTCCTTTCAGTCTTATTGATGAACATTAACCGGAGAGCTACACACAGTGGCAACATGTAAAGGGAAAAGAACATGGATTTGAGTCAGAACAAAGTGGGTTTTCTGGTGGCTCAATGGTAAAGAATCCACCTGCAATGCAGAAGACATGGGTTTGATTGCTGGGTCAGGAAGATCCCCTGGAGGATTACTTGGCAACCCACTCCAGTATTCTTGCCTAGAAAATTCCCTGGACAGAAGAGCCTGGCGGGCTACAATCCATGGGGTCACAAAGCGTCCGACATGACTGAGTGAGCATTCAGGCACATAGAATGTGGATTTTACCCATAGCTTTTTAACATCTAGCTGGGTGACTTAGAGTAAATTGACTAATCTTTCTGAGCTTGTTTCTTCATCCTTAAAAATGAAGGTTTAGATATATCTCAGGATTATAGTGGAAGTTAGATAAAATAATGTGTGAAAATTTCAATGAAGATTAGAGATATCAAATATGGTATATTAATTTTCTAGGGCTACCATAGCAATGTACCACAGATTGGGTGGATTAAACAGCAGAGATTTATTTTCTCACAGTTCTGGAGGCTAGAAGTCTAAGATCAAAGTGTCAGTAGGGTTGGTTTCCTCTGGGCCCAATCTCTGTGACTTGAGATGGATGTCTTCTCCGTGTGTCTCCAAGTGTCTTCTCTCTGTGTTTAGGTATGTGTTCTAGTTTTCTCCTCCATATTAGACTAGGACTGACTATAATGATCTCTTTTTAACTTCATTACCTCCTTAAAGATCCTACCTCTAAGTAGAGTGGCATTCAGAGATACTGGGGAATTAAGACTTCAACACATGACATTTGAGAGAACACATTTCAGCCCGCAACACTTGAGTTCCCTTCCTTATTTCCTCCTCATCTTTGGGAGGATAGAATTCTGATATTCCTATCCATTGAAAGCTACTGGTAAATCAAAGACACCCCAACCACCATCACAGAAGCTAAGCAAATTATGGGCATGACTTGGCAGAATGAAGGTTCTTCTTTGGGATCAATGTGTATTCTCAGGTGTAACTTGAGTTTAATGTAGATACCTTATGCCATTTTAGACCTGATGGGAAATGGAGAAATTTATAAGCTACTTAAAAACATTGTGTATGTTTATATACAAACTTTTAAATGGAAAGAAATGGGAGCTCACGGGTCATTTCAGCTCATTTGACTACTCCTAAAACTTGATTCCCGCTAACTACTGTATAAATGAGAAACAGATGTAATAAAACTAAGTATATAGATGCAGTCTGCTGCAGGACTCACTGACTGTCCTGGCTGAGCTCAGACAGGTGCAATATTACCAGCATCATTTTCTGTGCATAGTAAAATTGATATAAAGAGCAGCTCAATAGAAGAGATACAGTCTGCAGTGAAGAGTGTATAACACTTGTCATAATGGATCTGTCGGAAAAAAAATGTTTACAGTTCATTGCAGAATATAAAATGTTTGCTAAATCAGCAGTAAAAGTCGAAGCTCAGATAAATTTGCAGCGAGGGTAGCAACACAACATTGCATAACATAAATACACCCAGCAGGAAAGTAGGAGAAAAAAAAGAGGCAGCAACAGCTTAGTTCTGAGAAGGATTTGATTTATGTCATACATAAATATAAGGTGTATTAGGAAGATTAGTGCATTAGGATGTTAACACAAATCAAGATGTCCTGTGTCAAGCGGGGCTGCTTGCACAACTATAAACAGGGGCAGTGCCAGGTAAGTTGCTGCAGCGTCTTTCTGAGCTCATTTCAAGCTGAGAAGTTTCTAGTTGTGGGATAGTGGTGTCATTCCAAATAGTGTGTTGTGATGTTCAACTGGAACTCAACTGTTGGGACCATTGCTTGACCATTGACACAGCTCTTCCTGGATAGAAAATTGCTGGTTCTGAATTTTGAAAAGGAAAAGAAAAAGGGGAGGGGCTATAATGGAAAGGTTAATGATCTTTTAGGAGGCACCTCTTCCGTGGTGGAAAGAAGCTAGGAAATATGCTTCGGTGTTTGGTCTCTGTTTATAAGGTAACAGAAGAAGCCCCTGGCAACCACATTAGTCCTCTGTGACTGCCTCCCGGTGACAGTTCTGTGGATCAAGAGTGATCACCAAACATAAACCAGACAAATATGCCTCTTTCTGCCAGAATTTGGAATTGCTTGTGAATGGGGTGGTCTCTGGATCATTAAATCTGTAATGTGCTTGCTCCCATGTGACACAGCATACCCTGCAGCCCACCTCTGGGCTGGAACAGCAGTATATAACCTCTGCTCCCAACTGCTGTTTCCAGACAATTCTTCCTCCGGCCTTTACACACAGTCCTACTATCCAGCCTTGTTGTCCTCACCTCCAGTCTCTTGGGTCAGTCTTTAACTCTGAATATTCTAGCTCTTGGTTCACTGTTTCAGTCTCCAACAATATCTCATCATAACTGTTAGTGATTTTAATGTCTGTCAGGATGAGCATTCCATTAGGTGGTGGTGGTTCAGTCGCTAAGTCGTGTCCGACTCTTGTGACCCCCATGGACTGTAGCCTGCCAGGCTCTTCTGTCCATAGGATTGTCCAAACAAGAATACTGGAGTGGGTTGCCATTTCCTTCTCCAGGGGATCTTTCTGACCCAGGAATTGAACCCAGGCCTCCTGTATTGCAGCCATTCTATTATATTGGGCTATAAATTCTTAACTTTCTCCGATTCAATAAACATGCCCTCCACTATATTAAGCACTTATTGCCAAAGTCATATCCTAGGTCAGGATATGACCTATAAAGGCAGTCTCTCTGTAGCCTAAATTGTAGGCATCCCGCAATTAGACCATTGCCTCTTACCTTCCTAAGTTGCTCCTTGGAGCATTTGACTAAGAAATTTTCTGCTTTACCAGGACCCTCAGTCTTCTGATTTTTGTCTCATTTTTAATGACCTTCATTGCCCCTACCTTCTGTGTCCTTATTTTGATCCTTGAACAGTTTGACTGTCATGGACCATCACTGCAATCACTTTGCACACGCCCTCAATTATCTTGCTTCCTGTCTCACTTTATATACTCACCTGACAAATTTCTAATCTTGATTATCTCTAACTCTTCCCATAGCTGGACTAAACATCACAACTGAACATAGCTGGAGAAAAACACAACCACCTTCTCTGTCTCACTGTAAACCCTTGGCCACTGTTCTCCCTGGACTTCCTTCTGCCCAGCAAGCGTAACTGCATCTCTCTGCCCATTCACTCTTCCACGAACCTCATTCACCTCTTCTCTCCTTAAACATTCAGCACCTCTTCTCTCCTCCATCTCAGACACCTGCCTTGTGTTCATATTTCACTGAGAAAATAGATACTGAGAAAAGAATCTCCACCCACTAACTGGCATCTTTGCCCATGTATTTCTTCCTCTCCTCCTGTTAATGTGCAAGAACTGTGTGCACACCTAACTGGGTCAGCATCTCCACCTGTGCATTGATCCCATCCTCTCCAACCCATTTAAGAACATCATCCCAGTAATTCTCCTTCTCTCCTTCACTATTCAGTTTCCTTATCTAGCAGATTGTTCTCCCAGGCCTGCAATATCTGTCATCTGAAAGGCAATAACAACAAAAACCTCAGAAACTTCCCTGGTGGTCTAGTGGCTGACTCTGTTCCCAATGCAGGTGGCCCAGTTTTGATCCCTGGTCAAGAACCTAGATCCCACATGTGGCAACTAACAGCCAGTGCCACCAGATAAAATAAATAAAAATAACTATTAAAGAATTTTCATTTGATTCCTGTCTCTTCATCTATTGCTATAATTCTCTGATCCTGCTTATCTCTACCTACTGTTTCTAATTCCTTTTTTCTTTTATTCTCTCTTAAATCACCTCTAATCAGTTTTTCTACACCACTTCACAAAACTGCATCTGTAAACGTCGGCACTGTCCTTCTTGTGACTAAAGCTAAGTCCTGATTCCAGCCATCTGGTTATCAGAATTTGCAGCTGATTGCTATGTCCTTAATTTTTCAACCTTTCCTCCCTTGGTTTATAGAGCATGGGAGAATCTTGATTTCTGTCTTATTTTAGTGAGCTTTTGATCTCAGTGTCCTTTGCTCATCTTCTTTTATTGCTTCAACAACCAAAATATTCTAATACTCTAAGACTTTATCTATATAAATAGATATCTATATAAAGCTCTTTGAATCTCATTGTTCTCCTTTAAACTCATGGCTTTAAATATCCAGGCAAGTATACTGGAGTGTGTTGCCATTCCCTTCTCTAAGGAATCTTCCTGACCCAGGGATCAAACCTGCATCTCCTGCATTGCACGCAGATTCTTTACCATCTGAGTCACCAAGGAAACCCATTTATCTGGTGTTAACCCTCAAATATACATGTTTATATCAACCTTCTCTTAGGGGATTCAGATTCTTGTTTCAAATTTCCCACTCATCTTCTCCACTTAGATATATAAAATACATCTCAAATTTAATGTGTGCAAAACTGAATTCCTAATATTCTTCCTCCTATGCTTTCCAAAGCCACTGTTCCCATGGGATGGCAACACCTTCCTTCTGGGTGTTGAGGCCAAATCATTCATGGGAGGAAAGTGCCAGTGGTTGATTAGTGCCATCTTTTATTCTCAGGGACAATTGATGATTCAAATCTTGATCAAATCTTCCCCCTCTACAGTAACTCATGAAATTTATAGGAGTATAGCAGATCTAAACGGAGTGAGTTTCTGGCCAAGGTTATTATGTATAGGACCAAGCACCTGTACCTCATTATTGAAACTGTTTATCAAGTAATGACTAACTGATATTTAAGAGATACACCTGCAGCAGAAAATGAGCACAAAATATAAAAGCTGAAGGGGCCACAGAGCTGATGGTTTCCCTGAGCTGACATCTACCTGTCCCACTCAACTTCTCTTAAGAACTTGTGCATGCAGAGTGCAAAGTGATTTAAGCGTTTCAGAAATTGCTATATGAGTCAGTAGATCTCTGAAATACAATTGTCATGAATTCTACATTGACTCTTACCCTGCATCCTTTCTTAAAGCCAAGTAAAGGTGATGCTTAATAAAACGTATCCAATAAACTTGACCATCAGTCTGAAAAGAAGACCAATGCTGCTGATCAATCACTATGAGTGTTGCAGTTTAGAATCTTATTCAACTCTTTTTTTTTCTCTCTCTCCATTCCACATATTCAATCTATCAACAAGTCACGTTGGCTGTATTTTCCAAATATATTGAGAATCTGAAAAAAAAAAAAAAAAACAAAAACTCACTGCTCTACACTGCTCTAATCCTAATCTTAGCCATAGACCACTCCCTCCTAGATGATGTAACAGCCTTCTGACTGGTGTGTCTCTTCACTCTCTGTCCACCTGCTTTTCTTAAAACTGCAGGTAAAGTATTCCTTTCAAGATGGGAGGCAGATGATGTCACTCTTCTGAGAATCCTGCCAATGGTTTTCTACCTCATTCAAAGTAAAACGTTCTTCCAGTGACCTGTAAGATCCTTCTGGCCTTGCTACTTCTCTAAGATCCCATCTCATTTACTCTCCCCATTGATCTTTCTATTCCAGTCATGCTGGCATCCTTGTTCTTTTTGCGAATGACCAGCGCTCCCACCTTGAGGACTTTGCACCTGCAATTCTTTCTGCTAGAAGATTCTTCCTCAGAATATTTGCCTACTTGTTTACTCACCTCCTCTAGGTGGATCCTTGTTTCAACATTATCTTCTCGATGAAGCTTTCCTTGACTAAGGATAATCTCAGAATCTAGAATTGCAGCACCCCCTTCTCTATTTTTCTCCATATTCCTTAACAACCTGACATATTAAATAAATCATTTACTTGTTTATTACTTGTCTCCCTCTCCTAGAATATTAGGTCTCACAGGACATGATTTTTTGTTTGTTTATTCACGTCTGTATTTCTAGTATCTAGAATAAACCCAGGACTTGGTCGATGCTCAGTAAATGCTCATTGAATAAAGTAGGTTGTTGTTTTTGTTCATTTACTAAGCTGTGTCTGACTCTGCTACCCCATGGACTGCAGCATGCCAGGCATCCCTGTCCTCCACTATCTCCCAGAATTTGCTCAAGTTCATGTCCATTGATTTGATGATGCTATCCAGTCATCTCATCCTCTGCCACCCTCTTCTCCTTTTGCCTTCAGTCTTTCCCAGCATCAGGGTCTTTTCCACCTGATGAAAGAGCCAACTCATTGGAAAAGACCCTGATGCTGGGAAAGTAGGTTGTAGGCTGTTAAAAATACCAGATGTGATGTGTACTCTGGCACCCCTCACTGGCCCACTTTTCTGGGCTAGTGCACGCATTCCCACCCCCCATCCTCCGCCCCCAGCTGCTGTGAGTTCACTGTTAACGGCACATAGGTGTTTCTTTCTCTGTCTACCAGTTGGTAACTGGTTGGTTATACCTTGGAGAAGCAGTCTCTCTAATGTCTGGTTACATAGTGGTACAAAATGCTGCCCTCTTGACTCAAAGAGGGACTAACTATGGTGCATCAATTGTCCAGACACTGAGGTCAGACTGAAACTAGTCTTAAGCTGAAAATATAGTCTGGATTAGTATTTTTCATCTCTCCATCCTGATTTATTCACTCCCCTTTCTCCTCATTTTGAACTGTGGTGTTGGAGAAGACTCTTGAGAGTCCCTTGAACTGCAAGAAGATCCAACCAGTCCATCCTAAAGGAGATCAGTCCTAAGTGTTCATTGGAAGGACTGATGCTGAACCTGAAACTCCAATACTTTGACCTGATGCGAAGAGCTGACTCATTGGAAAAGACCCTGCTGCTGGGAAAGATTGAGGGCAGGAGGAGAAAGGGAAGACAGAGGATGAGATGGCTGGATGGCATCACCGACTCAATGGACATGGGTTTGGGTAGACTCTGGGATTTGGTGATGGACAGGGGGGCCTGGCATGCTGCGGTTCATGGGGTTGCAAAGAGTCAGACAGGACTGAGCGACTGAACTGAACTGAATAAGCTGTTCTCACTTCAAACTCTACTTCTAGGAAACACAACCTAAGATTACTGAAAAAATAAAGAATGAGAATTTATATTAAAAATGTAGATCTCTCCTCTCCAATCTTTTATTTTATTTTTCAAGGAAAATACAGAAGGCAGTGAAATGGAGAAGGTTACTTCTCTGGAACATTTCAATGAGCACCTATTAAAAGTGACATATTAAGCAAGTCCTTGGACTCCTGGCATGTGTGAAGGATAAAATAAAATCTCTCATACTTTCAATTTAGCTCTGACCTTTATCACATTACTTGGGGATAAGAAAAATTTAACTACTAGCTTCAGATGAGCTTTAAGATGGTGGCCATTTTTGTGAAACTCTTTGAGTTACATAAATGTAAAGTTTAGAATGAAAACAAAAGTCCCTAGCTTTCAGAGTTAAAGTAATAATTATATAAGATCATGTATGTGAAATTACTTAGTTCCTTACGTGTGATCTATAAATCAGCATAGATTCCCATTGGAAGAGTAAGGATGGAGGTAAGACCCTAAAGCAGAGTCTCACAAATTTTGTCTAAATGTGGGTTTTTTAATTTAATCAATTAATTTTTTTGGCTGTGCTGGGTCTTCATTGCTATGGGGGCTTTTCTCTAGTTGTAGTGAGCAGGGACTACGCTCTAGTTGCGGTGTGTGGACTTATTGTGGTGGCTTCTCTTGTTGCTGAGCACAGGTTCTAGGCCATGCGGGCTTCAGTAGTTGCAGCACGTGGGTTCAATAGTTGTGGTTCCTGGGTTCTAGAACACAGGCTCAATAGTTGTGGCACATGGACTTAGTTGCTTCATGGTATATGGGCTCTTCCAGGCAGGGATCTGCTGCATTGGCAGGTGGGTTCTTTACCTCTGAGCCACCAGGGAAGCCCTAAATGTGTTTTTAAAACTTGTTGCTGGTTGAGTGCCTTGGAAAATAGATTCCAAGACGCTGATTAGCTTGCAGTATGTTTATTAAGGAGTATCCTTAGTTTCAGCACTCATGAAAGTGAAAAGAAGTAGCATTGGGCAGAGGGAAAAGTTATTTTGGTATGTAGGTCCAATGGCACTCTTCAACAAACCTCAAGACCTTTGGAGCTTGAATGGCACCTCAAAATTTTTCCGTGTTTGGCTGAGGTGGTCACACCTTACTAGTCCCATGTTAATTCATCATTGCCACGACCCAGCTTGGGAAAGGGTATGACCTTGAGCTAAGTAGCTCTTTGCAGCTGAGACAGTTCCTGAAGGTGCTGAAAGTTAAAGGCTGCTGATAAGATTTCTGGGAGCTAGGGCAAAAAGTTGAAGGGGAAGCCAGGTAACAAACAACATCAGTTCCCAGAAATCCTAATATATTTGAAGAAAACGGAGACCCCTATTCTTTCATTCAATTGCTTACTCAAGAAATATCTGTTGAGCTCTGATTATGTCTATGGCACTGTGCTAGGTACTAGAGATACAATGAGGAGTAAGACTTGGTCCATGACCTTGAAAAGGTAATGATCGAATGTCGCAGATGACTTGTATGTAAACTAATAAATACAAGTTTGTGAATGCTATTTCAGAAGTAAGAAGAAAGTGCTGTGGGAGTACAAAGGACAGAACAAACAACTCAGCATAGGGATTTGGGGAACTCTTCACCTTGGTTTCACTACTCATTTATGTCTAAGTAGCTGAGCTGTTTCTACAGATGACTACAAAGAAACCGCTTGCATAACATATCACTTTCAGTAGGGGCTCACTGAAACATTTTAAACTGTTGTTTAGAGCAAGAGTTTGTCTCCAGACAAATGTGTGCCCCTGAACTATCCATTTAGATTATGGCATATATATGACATAGCAAATCATGCTCTTTCTCCAAAATTTGCAAAGATTTAGGTATGTGTGTCAAAGGATATGTATTCTTCAACTCAAGAAAATTTTAAATGGCTGAAGGTAAGTATCCTTAGAGGGAAAATCATTTAAGGGAAAAAATGAAGAATCTGGCACTATTTACTGTCAAACAGATTCAACATGGTGGCCAGGCATAAGTACTCAGGAAATGCTGGCTGTTATTCATTAATAAAAATTAGAGTCACTCAATAATCAAATGCATGCTGAGAGCTTACAGTAATCAGGAATTACTGGATTTATATATTATTATGCTCTTTAAAAGCATAAGTCAGACACCTATGGTGTGAGCCTTGAAAATGACTTAATCATTGCCTGGACACTGTATATTGTAATCACTGATGTCAATGTATATTTATGAACTTTTGGAGATGCCCTAAAATAAAAACAACATTCCAGCTGAAAGTTCAAAGGAACAGACAAACCAGAGCCCGATTTGGGAACTGGCCATGGAAAACTACGGAGTACCATAAAACAGGGACTTTTGAATCTCAGGAACCTGTGGCTTTTTTCTTAATCTGAGCTTCCAGTTCTTTATCTGGTAGAAAAAGAAAATAATATTCTTCTCCAAAGTTATTATAATATTTAAATAAGATAACAACTGTTAAGTGCTTGGCTCAGAGTAAGTACTCACAAATGTCAATCTCTTTTCCTTTCCATCCCCTGAAAACACTTTCTAAGAAAATTACAATGAGAGGTTACAATGTTTAATAGGACCAGCTCCATCAGTGAATGAAAATAGCACTTTCATTTCAGTGTTCAGAAAGGTTAATGTCAATACACAGTATAAATAATGATTGCATCAGTAATGACCCATACTGTCATTTACATAAATGGATGAGAGTCAAAGTGCATTGTATGCAGAGAAAACTTTGAGTCTTTATAAAACAGCAGGAAGACCATGGGCACTGCTGCATTAGACTTGAATTTTAATTCCAGCATCCCTGCAAACTAACTTCTTGACCTTGTAGCTCTGATTACTTAACCTCTCTGAGAATCCAACATCAACATAAAAGTGGGGATCAAATATTCCAACTCCACCGGGCTTTGCTAAGGATTGAATAAGATAATGTGTATTAAATGTTGGTTATAGTCATGGTGTTTTAGCCAGTCAGTGAATGAGCATAGAATCTTATGGCACCTCCAAGGATTTCAGATCTGTCCTGCCCTTTTCTTTCCCCTATTTCACCCCTAATTGCTAACTGTCTAGCGCTGTCTTACTTTATGTCATGAAAGTTTTGTAAATAATTTATTGAATGACATCAATCTTCACAGTTGACTGTAAGCCCATCCACTAAATGTTATTCCAGTTTATCAAGCCACACCCAATATTGTGCTTACTAATATAAAGATTGAGTTTCAGGACATAAATATTCATAGGCTTGAGAACAGTTAGAGCAGGAAAGGGGCTTTAGAGATATCTACTCTCATCACCTCATTTTCCAGATGAGGAGACTGTGTTGATAAAATGCTTCCATTCCTGAGACTTAGAATATCACCCAGGCAAGTCCTTGGCCATAAACAAGGTACAACTGACATTTGGACACGGTATTTGGAATCGCCTTCCACCTATTAGGTAAAACTTGTTTTTTCTTTGGTTATCAATTGTTTTAATGTTATAAGAATTTCGTATAATTTGTAACTTCAAATACACCTGTGTTTGAATCTGGAAATTTAACTGTGATCTTGGTCACATTCCTCAATTTTTCTGACCCTCATTGCAAATTGGGAACAACAATGACTATTACCAAATGGCATATAGTGTTCACACTATTAATTAAAGGCATAATCTCTCTCCTTCATTTCTAACATGGTAATTTTTTATATCAGACACTATGCTTACGCATCTTGGCATTCCTGATAATCTATAAATGTCCATAGATTTAAACCTTTTAAGTTGACAAAAACTTAGCAGCTGATTGCCCCAATGATTAGTGAAAAATAGCCGTCATTTTTTGAGCACAAATGTCTTGTCAAGCACTGGACTTTGGATTTCACATTTATTATCTCTCTTAATTTTATATCCACCTCTGCAATAGGTACTATTATTATGACCATTTTTCAGATAAGGAAAGTGAGTCACAGATGTTGATGTGTTAATAATTTGCCAAAATTCACATGTGCAATAAGTGGGAATGTGAGGATTTGAACCCAGGCAAACTAAATACCCTCTGAACTGAGTGAGTGTTTTATTCACAAGACTAATCTGATTGCATTTTCTTCAATGTTGCTGGTTGTTTTTCTTGCTTCTAATATTTCCTCATGCTTGGATCTCTGTTTTGTATACCATATTATTGAAAACTGTGGTAGTATAAATAGATCACATCATATGACCTCTGTGTGATGTTCGAAGGAAAAACTCCGGCCCTGAACTCACTAGACATCATAACATTTTACTCAAAGTCCTTCCTGTCCTTGTCAGCAGCAGAATCAGCAGCTATAGCCAGGAGTGTCAGTAAGGAGGCTTGATTAAATATAAATATGTCTGTGGAGTCATACTTAAGGCAAACTTTTTAGGTCACTGCAGCTGGGAATAGAAAATGATTTTGGATATTGAGTGTGAGATTAGTTTCTAAGTAAACGAGGCTGAAAAGTATAGTACATGGCACCTTCAAGCGACTGAGAAAAAATGTTAAATGTTAGTTGTTCAGTCATGTCTGACTCTTTGCGACCTCATGGACTATAGCCCGCTGGTCTCCTCTGTCCATGGAATTCTCCAGGCAAAAATACTGGAGTGGGTTGTCATTCCCTTCTCCAGAGGATCTTGCCAACCCAGGAATCAAATCCAGGTCTCCCTCATTCCAGGAAGATTCTTTCTTGTCTGAGCCATCAGGGAAGCCCCTTAAAAAAAAAAAAACTTACCATATGAAACATGCTATAGTATTTTTTGTTTATCTTCCCTTATAAAATAATCACAACTAGGAAGATTGTAAATGAAACATGTATAATAACATCCACTAGTGGCACCACTTGAAATAGAATTTTTTTTTCCCACTCAACTCACTCTCTAACTATGGAAGAAAACAAATAGCACAATTAAAATACACACTGAACCCACCAGAACATATGCTTGAAGTTTTCCATAAGCAATAGGTCTTTAATGATAATTTGAAGGGGTTTCTGGTTCTAGCCAAAATGGAGTAACCCATTCCTTCTGGATTCTCCTCTTTAAAGCTAAACAAAATCCAGACACAACACAACACGCAAGCACAAGAAAGGTGGAAAGTCAGTGGGTTGCTTAGAATATTGAGGATGTGAAAAGTGACAGTGTGCAATTCCCTGTTTCCTTATTTGCTCCCACATATTCCAGACAGAGCATTGTGTTAACCCTCAGTCCTGGACATTCAACAAGCTAAAAGAAGAATTGAGAAAGCCTATAATTTTTAGCCAAGTGACTGGAGAAGTCATGGCTTAAGACAACAAGAAACCTTTTTGGCAATGCTGATCCTAATCAAGGAAGCACTCACAGAAAACCTGCCACCCCCTTCTCCATGGTTTCGGGAGGGTTGACTGAGTTGCTTGCAGTCTACCCACCCCACCAACCCACAGAAGCAGACATGGTCTGAGCTTCTCCTGCCTTACGAGGAGAGTGCCTAAGTAACTTGCTAATCCTTCATTCCAGCTCAGTTCAAGTAGGGGGTGGTTAGTTTCCCCAGCCAGCCAAGGTAGTGGATGTAAGTCTGAGCTGGGAGTTGCTCTTCCATCTTCCACTCAGCAGAGGCAGGCTGTAAGTACAATTTCAGCAGGACCTGTTACAAAACTCAGGTTAGGCTGACCATCAGTTGAAAGCCAATACTCAAGAGACCAATGTTGGTAAGAAAGGAAAGTTGGCTTATTTCAGAGGTCAGCAATGTGGGGAGAAGAACATGTCCCAGCGAACTAAATTCCCACTGCCAATCAGAGGGCAAGAGCTTTTAAAAGGGAGTTTCAGGGATATAGAGTCAGAGGGATGGGGCTACATTCAGAACAGCAGGTCAGATTCAAGACTCATCTTGAAATTGGTCTTGTGGTGGTGTGATTCGTGTTTTCTTGATTGTTTTAAGTACAGTTGATCTGCAGTTCAAGGGTCAATTGGTTCCCATTTCCTTGAGGCCAGATCTTAAAATTGTGCAAGATGTACCAGCCTATGTCATGTTCCAGTCTGGTCATTGTGCAGCTAGCTTTTTCTATCTGGTGGGACTTTCAGTATCTGCAAACCAGCACAAAGGATTTGGCTCAGAATATTATCTGTAGTCCTTGAGAAGGAACTAAAGATCCTTGACTTTGTTTAATGACTGAGCTATTATTTTGTCTTGTTTGACTGCTTTCCTTTGCTTCTGCATTTTCTTCTCTGATTAAATTTATTCTTTGGCTACAGTTTTTTTTAGTGGACAAGAGGCAGGCCAAGGACATGGTCCTAAAAAGACCCCAGAGGGTCCTGCCCAGTTACAAACCCAGTGGCTGCTGAGTCTCCACCTCCACCTGCTAGCAATGAGATTCCACTCAGTGGTGAAAATCAGAGGAAGTCAGCACCCTAGTTTCCACCACCTCTGGTGTCAACGGGATCTGGTAGAAAGCCAGAAGCCCACAAACCCACCTGGCACCAATCAGTTCAGTTCAGTTCAGTCGCTCAGTCGTGTCTGACTCTTTGCGACCCCATGAACCGCAGCACACCAGGCCTCCCTGTCCATCATCAACTCCCAGAGTCCACCCAAACCCATGTTCATTGTGTCAGTGATGCCATCCAACCATCTCATCCTCTGTTGTCCTCTGCTCCTCCTGCCCCCAATCCCTCCCAGCATCAGGATCTTTTCCAGTGAATCAGCTCTTCACATGAGGTGGCCAAAGTATTGGAGTTTCAGCTTCAACATCAGTCCTTCCATTGAACATCCAGGACTGATCTCCTTTAGGATGGACTGGTTGGATCTCCCTGCAGTCCAAGGGACCTTCAAGAGTCTTCTCCAACACCACAGTCCAAAAGCATCAATTCTTCTGTGCTCAGCTTTCTTTATAGTTCAGCTCTCACATCCGTACATGGGAATGACCAAAACAGTGGGAGGCATGGCCACTTAACACTTCACTTCTTGTCACACACAACTCCCCACCTCTGTGTCAGAGGGGTGACGTGGGGAGCTGGGCCTCCACCCCTACCTAGCCTCAACGAAGCAAAGTGAGTTCATTCCCAATGGAGGCTCGTTGGGGCTCGTTGAGACTCCTCCATTAACTGGATACCCTCTTTTAACTGCATTTTCTTCCCTTTTCCAAATTCTCTACTCTTCTACAGTTGCTTCCTTCACCTCTCAAATAAAATACTTGTGCTTAACTTAAATCCTTGCCTCAGGCTCACCTTCAAGATAAGACATCATTCAGCTAATCTTTACTTGAGCATCTTTTTCAGTTCAGAGTACTATTGTAGGAGTTGCTGCATTTGTGAAAAAAAGATTTAAAGCAAATCATTTCTATTGTCATGAAGTCAATATTTTGGTGGAGGAAACAAAGATTCATCATGTCAAAAATAAATTAAAATTGTTTAACTGCTGTGAGGAAAAATAAGATGGCATAAAGAACATCTAAAGTTAATGAAATGTATCAAGTCCCTTGGATTCATCACAATCCCATCTCATAATCCAAGTTTGAATGCAGCTCTGTAAAGACTCCTTCTTCTTCATCCCTCCAACTCTTTCTGGAGGCCAGTAGATAGTGGTTAAAGCAACACACATTTATTCATTCATTCATCTGCCAAATAAAACTTTATCAAGAATTGGATATGGATCAGGCATTGCAGGACACAATTGCCATTTTACTAGAACTATAAAGTGTTGAATCAAATAGAACACAACCACCACCAGAAAATGAAGTGTTGACTTAAATATAAGAGAGAAAACTTTTTGGTAGCTAGAGAAATAAGAGGTTTCAGCACTGAGGAAATCATATCCTGTCTCCCTGCTCAAAATTTAGGAAAGTATCAAAATGTAAAAATAAGTTGTTCGTCTCTCAATTCCAATTGAATAAGTGAAAGTTTCATAGAATTAAAAAAAAAAAAGCTTTTAAAATGTACTTGGCAAGTACATTTCAAGTACATTATTTTAGTTCATTATTCTTTATCTATCTCATCTAAATAGTTCTCTCACAGAATGGAATTGTGAAGCATTCAGTGGGGACCATAGAAGAAGGAACTGTATCTTGTTCAGTGATGGAATCCTTTATTCCCATTGTACCTTTGCTTATGCCCTGTTCTAACCTTCAAGCTTCAGCATCCTGATATTTCTGCTGTGATTAACAAATACCAAATCCATTTAAGAACCATTGCACTAACACCACCAAGTTAAATCATCCCTTGGAGACTGAGTTAGACTAGATCCTGATATTGGTTTTATTGAATTGCTTAATTCTATTTAAAAAGAAGGGAGCCGAAGTATAAGAAATGGCTGGATGCCAATAGTACCGTATTCCACACAGGCCTCCCCTTCTTCGGCTTGCTGTCAGTGAAAGGTGATCCCCTGGGTGACGCCACATCCAATTAAGTATTTTTTATGGTTTTTATTTTACATTCTTGTTTTTCATACGTAACATCACAATGCTGAGGTATTACCAATGACGTCATTGCTTTCCCCAGCATGTTTTCAAATACCTCAGAATTTTCCTGTGTCTATTTTTAACACATTGACCACAATTATCCTGAAATCACTAATTGAATAAATTATTGTTTAATATTTTTCTTCACTGCTGAAATTTGCTCAGTTTCATAAATTTCACCCTGTCTTGTTTATCACTGAAAGTCCAGTTTTTAGAAAAGAGTGTAGCGCAAAGTAGAAACTTGTTGAATGAAGAATGGAATGCTAAGAAAACTATCTTCATACCAATGCATTTCGAGCTTTAAAATATTCAGAAATTCTGATCTTTCTCCCCTCTCCTAGCTAGACATTTTGATTCACTAAATCAGGACAAAAATCATAATTTTCATTTCTAGCAATCCCCAAAATGATGGTCAAGCCACTGGCTTGGGTACCACAATTTGGGGATCACTTGTCCTCTTGACTGTATGACCTAACTGAAGAAACCAGTGATCAGATTCTAGGTCTGCACTTGAGCTGTTATGGCCTCCACAATACATTTGAGATATTGGGCATAGTAATCAGGGATTTCTGGTGTCCCCATATAAAGAATGGCACTGTGTATAAGATTGCTATCTGTTTTTGTACGTGGACTAAGAAAAGACTGAGGTAGCTCAAGGAATTATGAAATTCCCTAGATAGTGTTACCCTGGACTTTATCCATCTACAGCGCACATCTCACTACATACCCAGATGCTGGGGGTACCTTCATTAGGATTTTACATTTCCTCCTGCACCAGTTTCAATCAAGCTACTGACCAACACTGTCTTCCTCTTAGGACTTCTGAGCCACTGATTCATTTCTGAATTGTGGAAAACCATCTCAAAGAATTTGAAGTTCATATTTACCTACCTGTTACTCACCATTTACAGATTGATTGTCAAGTCCCATGGATCAATTCAAATCTAAGAGTGTGTAAAATGCTCTCTTATTGACACTACAGCTGGGTTATTTGCCTACTTCCACTTCCCTTGCTGCAATTCTCTATTCATAATGTCCAATTTCAGAGAAATTTAAATGCAACTCAATGATTTACAATAACAGTTGTGCAGTGATTGACATTTTTGTAAATGTTTGGAACTGAATGAATTGCAAGTTATCTCTGCTTACTTACAGTTTTGAGGAGGAGTGGTGGTCTCAGGTTTTGAGGGAGAAAAATCAGTAAGTTAGTCAAGGAAGTTGGAAAAAAGGGTGATAATGCACATCCAGAGAGCCCTTGCAGCTCCTCTGACTTCTGTTCCAATTCTTAGGAGGCAAAGTGGTCTGCAATTCTTTCACTTTGATTATTACAGAATCTCTTCTGTATTCTTACCATAATTCTCCCTTCTCTGGAGCTGGACTGTAAATGGGTATTGTCCCAGAGATCAAGGCAGACAATGGAATAACTCTCTATTCTCACACTAATCTTCAGCCCTTAGACTTCAGACTGACTTGGAACTTTGCCATCTGCCACTCTTCGACAGGGGACTGGGGCCTTCTCGTCATGGCCATTCTTCCTAGTCATCAACTCATTACTCCGTGGTAGAATATGCCTACACAGGGCGTGTTTCCACAAAAACATCCCCCAATTCATAACTTTTCTTTAAAAAGAAAGAAAGAAAGAAAAAGGCATACTCTTTAGGCAGCATCATATTTGGTAAATAGACAGTGAGGGAAAGTAGGCTTGGATTTTTCCATCCAAGATTCTAGTCTTTCTGTTGGTATCATAACTATTGTCTTAGAAATTACAAATTTCTCAGCCCTCTGATGATAATGAAGAAATCTCCATGTATTAAAGTCTACTGAGAATCACAAATCCAGCTCACTGGGAATTTATCATCACCCAAAGTTTTGAACTGAGAAAGTATTCCCTCTCTTAATTACATGTCACACTGGACGTGATTATCCCTTCATGCTATTTTCTCTAGATCAGTTTGTTCTGAATTTCTGGACTCCTGTCTATCAATAAATCACATTGGCTCTTTACACAGACTTCAACAAGTGGGATTTTCCTACATCAACCTTTCTTCACCCCCTATAATAATCCTCTCTTTTTGGAATTGACGAGTTGTTGTTCCCCCTGCCCTTAGTTCCTTTAAAGACATACCTCCACTTTTCCAGTTAAATAGAATGAAGTTATCACCGGCTCCAACCCGCAGAACTTAAAAAGCATGACCTTGACTTCTTGGCAACTTCGTATGAATAAACAGATCAGATTTCTGTTTCCTCATGTAATTCACTCTCTCTAATAAAGACTGTAGAAAGTAGGTTAAGAAGAGTAGCAACTACCACACTTGGTATCTATAAAGAGTTCTTGCTTACCAGCATCCTGCTTGATGGAAAGCTTTTGAATGTATTTTTCAGTAAATATTTCTTAGCTGAGGTACATAAGTGTTCTTGTTTAGTAAAAGACAGCCGGTGATGCAAGAGAATAAAAGCCTTTGGTAGAAAAAGCACTAGAATGGAGAATTTTACATCTCATATAAATGCTAAAAAAATATTCATTGAATCAGATAGCATAGTAAGTAAGTTAGAAAAGTACTGTATATGAAGATCAATGTTTCTCTCCCAAAGTTCCCAATTGTCTATGCATGTAGCAGAGAGTACAGTCATAGAGTAGGCAACTGAAGAGTCAATTTCTTTACCCTCACTTTATCAGCAAGGACATCTGCCCTCCCTTGTTTAATACATTTGTCCAATCATTTGGGGAATAATGAAAAAAGAATGTTTCTTGAAGCGGAGGAATGTGTCATATTGAACTTTATGGCCACAGTGCCTAGAAATATGTCTGGACTGTAGTAGGTATATGATGGATGCTCACTGAATGAGAGGGATGCTGGAGGGAAAATAAAAAAGCAAAGCCATGAAAAAACTCTCCAGATCACACCCTCTCCATTCAAATATTCATGAACCGATGAGGCGAAGAAATTGTTCTGCTCTGTTACAATATCTGTCCCCGTTCCCTCTTCCACACATGTAAGCAGCAAGCACTTACTGTCAGATTGGGACCCTGGGGAAGTCATTCATTTCCACTTGAACCAGCTGTTTCAAATAACGTGTGCATGTTGCGTTTACCAAAGGAAAATTATACCTTTTCTTTTTTTGATTCACTGAGGGATTTTTATTTGGAAAACATTTACTTGTATCTTTCAGCTGTTGTGATAGGTTTCACAGCAAGCTTCTGACTATGAAAGAGGAACCCCTGCAAACTCCTAACCTTCTTCAAGGTCTCTTGTGGTGCCAGGCGAAGGAGAACGGGAAGGGAGGTGGAAGGCAAGCAGAGTATTCTCAGGGAGTCAGAACTCACATGGGAGCACTTCTGAGCATGTCTGTTGAAAAGCAGTCTGTGGGAGGCAATCAGACTTGGAGCAGTCAGGGCAGGGTTCGAATCTCAAATTCAGAGTTTTAACTGATTGAACTTTCTATTTCACCTTTGTGTTAATAAATAAGATATACCCCTACAGAGTGTATCTAATGTAATGTTTTTAATGCATTAGATGTGCTCAAAAATTGTAGATTCTATTTTAGTCATTAAAAAAAAAAACCTACCCTTTTAAATAAGGAAAGAATAAAATTTGCACATCACTAAGGACATCATTAGGGAGAAATTCAGATTGTTTTTCCAATAGAAGTGAAAGAATTACACTAACTCAGACAACAGTGCACACTCCACATTCTCTAGCTTGGTCCAACTTGTGACAAATATTTACATTTCTAAGGGACAAGTTATTTGTCTCTGGTACCTGCAAATAGTTCTAGCATATAGTAGGTATTTAATCAGTATGTGTTTAATAATGAACAGTAAGGACCTAACAGAAGCAGAACAGATTAAGAAGAGGTGGCAAGAATACGCCGCAGAACTGTACAAAAATGGTCTTAATGACCTGGATAACAAAAGTGGTGTGGTCATTAACCTAGAGCTGGGCATCCTGGAGTGTGAACTCAAGTGGGCCTTAGGAAACAGAAAACTCAGCAGTGGCCACAGGACTGGAAAAGGTCAGTTTTCATTGCAATTTCAAGGAAGGGTAATGCCAAAGAATGTTCAAACTACTGCACAATTGCACTCATTTCACATACTAGCAAGGTTATGTTCAAAATCCTTCAAGCTAGGCTTCAGCAGTACGTGAACTGAGAACATCTGAATGTACAAGCAGGGTTTGGAAAAGGCAGAGGAAGCAGAGATCAAATTGCCAACATTCATTGTTTCATGGAGAAAATGAGGGAGTTCCAGAAAAACATATACTTCTGCTTAATTGACTACACTAAAGCCTTTGACTGTGTGGATCACAACAAGCTGTGGAAAATTCTTGGAGAAATAGGAGTACCAGACCACCTGACCTGTCTCCTGAGAAATCTGAATGCAGGTCAAGAAACAACAGTTAAGAACCAGACACAGAAAAACTGACTGGTTCAAAATTGGGAAAGGAGTACATCAAGTCTATATATTTTCACTGTGCTTATTTAAATTTATATGCAGAATAAATCATGTAAAATCCTGGGCTGGATGAATCACAAGCTGGAATCAACAACCTCAGATAGGCAGATGATACCACTCTAATGACAGACCATGAAGAGGAACTAAAGAGCCTCTTGATGAGGGTGAAAGAAGACAGTGAAAAACAGTGAAACTTGAGAGTAAAATCTTGAAACTCAACATTAAAAAAAAAAACTAAGTTCATGGCATCTGGTCCCATCACTTTATGGGAAATAGAAGGGAGAAAAGTGGAAGCAGTGTTGGATTTTATTTTCTTGGTCTCCAAAATTACTGCAGACAGTGACTGCAGCCATGAAATTAAAAGATGCTTGCTTCTTGGAAAGAAAGCTTAACAAACCTAGATAGTGTACTGAAAAGCAGAGATATCACTTTGCTGACAAAGGTCTGTATAGTCAAAGCTATTTAGTCGTGTATGGATGACAGAGTTGGACCGTAAAGAAGGCTGAAAATTAAAGTGTTAGTAACTCAGTCATGGCTGACTCTTTTCGACCCCATGGACTGCAGCCCACCAGGCTCTTCTGTCCATGGGATTCTCCAGGCAAGAATATTGTAGTGGGTTGCCATTTGCTTCTCCAGGGGAGCTTCCTGACCCAGGGATTTAACCTGGGTCTCTCACTCTACAGGCGGATTCTTTACCATCTGAGCCACCAGGAAATCTAAATTTCCAGTTCTTTGGCCACTTGATGTGAAGAGCCAACTCACTGGAAAGGACCCTCATGCTGGCAAATATTGAAGACAAAAGGAGAAGAGGGTGGAAGAGGATAAGACGGTTAAATATCATCACCAACTCAATGGACATGAATTTGAGCAAACTCCAGGAAATAGTGGAGGACAGAGGAGACTGGTGTGCTACAGTCCACCAAAGAGTCAGACGCAACTTAGCAACCACAATAATGCATTATAGACTCTGATGATGATAAGCAACAGTGCACCATTTACTTAGTAAGAACTGGCTACATGCACTGCTTTGTAAGTTACATTAAAATATAAAAATTAATGATGGAGATGTGGCCTGTGGCCTTTGCCCTCCACTGTGATTTAGTACGCTAGGCATACAGGATATGTTCCAGGAAGAGTGAGTCATCTTATGACTTGTGCATCAGATTTGGGGAGCTTTGAGGTTTAATGTTAAATATATTTGGAATGTGGAATGATATGATATTAACATAATATATGACTTTGAATTCTCAGAAACCATCAGGGATATTTGATCCAAAGGAAAGACTGATCAGATGGGAGTGGTTAGGAGGAAATTAAAATTCTCTGGCTTGCTAGTTTTACAACTAAAACCGCAAGATAGAAAGAAATGACTTGCAGAGTACAGACATCGATATGCTTATTTTGACAATAGTCAACCTACTTTTCAGTTCAGTTCAGTCACTCAGACATGTCCGACTCTTTGCAACTCCATGGACTGCAGCACGCCAGGCCTCCCTGTCCATCACCTACTCCCCGAGTCCACCCAAACTCATGTTCATCGAGTCAGTGATGCCGTCCAACCATCTCATCCTCTGTCGTCCCCTTCTTTTCCTGCCCTCAATCTTCCCCAGCATCAGGGTCTTTTCTAATGAGTCAGTTCTTCACATTAAGTGGCCAAAGGATTGGAGTTTCAGCTTCAGCATCAGTCCTTCCAGTGTATATTCAGGACTGATCTCCTTTAGGATGGACTGGTTGGATCTCCTTGCAGTCCAAGGGACTCTCAAGAGTCTTCTCCAACACCACAGTTCAAAAGCATCAATTCTTCAGTGCTCAGCTTTCTTTATAGTCCAACTCTCACATCCATACAAGACTACTGGAAAAACCATAGCTTTGACTAGATGAACCTTAGTTAGCAGAGTAATGTCTCTGCTTTTTAATATTCTGTCTAGGTTGGTCATAACTTTTCTTCCAAGGAGCAAGCATCTTTGAATTTCATGGCTGCAGTCTCCATCTGCAGTGATTTTGGAGGCCCCCAAAATAAAGTCTGTCACTGTTTCCATTGTTTCCCCATCTATTTGCCATGAAGTGATGGGACCAGATGCCATGATCTTAGTTTTCTGAATGTTGAGCTTTAAGCCTACTTTTTCACTCTCCTCTTTTACATTCATCAAGAGGCTCTTTAGTTCTTCTTCACATTCTGCATAAGGGTGGTGTCATCTGCATATTTGAGATTATTGATATTTTTCCTGGCAGTGTTGATTCTAGCTTGTGCTTCATCCAGCCCAGCGTGTGTCTTATGATGTACTCTGCATATAAATTAAATAAGCAGGGTGAGAGTATACAGACTTGACCTACTCCTTTCCAGATTTGGAACCTGTTGTTCCATGTCCAGTTCTAACTGTTGCTTCTTGACCTGCATTCAGATTTTTCAGGAGACAGGTCAGATGGTCTGGTATTCCCATCTCTTTCAAAATTTTCCATAGTTTGTTGTGATCCGCACAGTCAAAGGCTTTTGGCATAGTCATTAAAGCAAAGTAGGTGTTTTTCTGGAGCTCTCTTGCTTTTTCTATGATCCAATAGGTGTTGGCAATTTGATCTCTGGTTTCTCTGCCTTTTCTAAATCCAATTGTACATCTGAAAGTTCACAGTTCATGTATTGGTGAAGCCTGGCTTGGAGAATTTTGAGCGTTACTTTGCTAGCATATGAGACGAGTGCAATTGTGCAGGACTTTGAACATTCTTTGGCATTGCCTTTCTTTGGGATTGGAATGAAAACAGACCTTTTCCAGTCTTGTGGCCACTGCTGAGTTTTCCACATTTGCTGGCATATTGAGTGCAGCACTTTCACAGCATCATCTTTTAGGATTTGGAATAGCTGAACTGGAATTCCATCACATCCACTAGCTTTGTTTGTAGTGATGCTTTCTAAGGCCCACTTGACTTCCCATTCCAGGATGTCTGGCTCTAGGTGAGTGATCACACCATTGTGATTATCTGGGTCATGAAGATCTTTTTTGTATAGTTCTGTATACTCTTGCCACCTCTTCTTAACATCTTCTGCTTCTGTTAGGTCCATACCATTTCTTTCCTTTTCTGTGCCCATCTTTGCATGAAATGTTCCCTTGGTATCTCTAATTTTCTTGAAGATATCTCTTGTCTTTCCCATTTTATTGTTTTCCTCTACTTCTTTGCATTGGTCACTGAAGAAGGCTTTCTTATCTCTCCTTGCTATTCTTTGGAACGCTGCATTCAAATGAATATATCTTTCCTTTTCTCCTTTGCCTTTTGCTTCTCTTCTTTCCACAGCTATTTGTAAGGCCTCCTCAGACAATCATTTTGCCTTTTTGCATTTCTTTTTCTTGGGGATGTTCTTGATCCCTAGCTCCTGTACAATGTCATGAACCTCTGACCATAATTCTTCAGGCACTCTGTCTATCCGATCGAATCCCTTGACTCTATTTCTCAGACATCCGTTTCCTTATTTTGACTATAGTCAATCTTCTTTAAAATGGGTCATATATGGAAAAATATGTAGTATTAGGAGGAAAGAGGAAGATGACAACCCTTTGACCTAACAAGTCAGAAGGAAAAACAGGTCAAATTTGTCAGTCATTAGACAATTACAGTTCAGAGTTGGCTGAGTAATTTCAAGATTGATAAAGGAGAAAAATTAAAAGATATTCATAAAATGCCTGTGTTTGAATGAAGATGAAACTAACCTAGGGAAAAATGTAAGAGGAACAGCAGCCTTAGGTGAAAAATAAAGCATTCTTGATGTGGAATAAAGTGAAACTAATTAGAAAATAAGTTACCTCACAAGCAAAATAGTCTAACTCAGGGATGTTCCAAAAGTTGTTCAAGTTGGATAGATCAGAATCAATTTGAGAGATTCAACAATTTCAGATTATTGTATCTTTCCTTTTGAAATTCTTGTTCAGTAGAGCTGGGCTAAGGCATGGAAAGCCATATAGATAGATAGATAGATAGATAGATAGATAGATAATTATTGTTTTTTAAAGGGGCAGATGTTTTCTGATGGACAATATTGAACAAAATCACCAATCAACTCCAGTGTCTTGGTATATCCACCTGAATTTAAGTCTAAGAATGCTCAAACTACCATATAGTTGCACTCATCTCCCACGCTAGCAAAGTAATGCTCAAAATTCTCCAAGCCAGGCTTCAACAATATGGGAAACCTGAACTTCCAGATGTTCAAGCTGGATTTAGAAGAGGCAGAGAAACCAGAGATCAAATTGCCAACACCCGCTGGATCATCGAAAAAGCGAGAGAGTTCCAGAAAAACATCTACTTTTGCTTTTATGCCAAAAGCCTTTGACTGTGTGGATTACAACAAACTGTGGAAAATTCTGAAAGAGATGGGAATACCAGACCACCTGACCTGTCTCGTGAGTAATCTGTATACAGGTCAGGAAGCAACAGTAGTGGACATGGAACAACACACTGGTTCCAAATCTGGAAAGGGTATGTCAAGGCTGTATATTGTCAGCCTGCTTATTTAACTTATATGCAGAGTACATCATGAGAAATGCTGGACTGGATGAAGCACAAGATGGAATCAAGATTGCTGGGAGAAATATCAAGAATGTCAGATATGCAGATGAGACACCACCCTTATGGCAGAATGTGAAGAAGAACTAAAGAGCCTCTTGATGAAAGTGAAAGAGGAGAGTGAAAAAGCTGGCTTAAAACTCAGCATTCAGAAAACTAAGATCATGGCATCTGGTCCCATCACTTCATGGCAAATAGATGGAGAAACAATGGAAACAGTGACAGACTTTATTTTGGGGGCCTCCAAAATCACTGCAGATGGTGAATGCAGCCATGAAATTCAAAGATGCTTGCTCCTTGGAAGAAAAGTTATGACCAACCTAGACAGTATATTAAAAAGCAGAGACATTACTCTGCCACCAAAGGTCCGTGTAGTGAAGGCTATGGTTTTTCCAGTAGTCTTGTATGGGTGTGAGAGTTGGACTGTAAAGATAGCTAAGTGCCGAAGAATGATGCTTTTAAACTATGGTGTTGGAGAAGGCTCTTGAGAGTCCTTTGGACGGCAAGGAGATCCAACCAGTCCATCGTAAAGGAAATTAATCATGAGTATTTATTGGAAGGTCTGATGCTGAAGCTTAAACTCCAATACTTTGGCTACCTGGTGTGATAAACTGACTCATTGGAAAAGACCTTGATGCTGAGAAAGATTGAAGGTGGGAAGAGAAGGGAATGAGGATGAGATGGTTGGATGGCATCACCGACTCTCTGGACATGAGTTTGGGTAAACTCCAGGAGTTGGTGACAGACAGGGAAGCCTGGCATGCTGCAGTCCATGGGGTTGTAAAGAGTCAGACATGACTGAGCGACCGAATTAAACTGAACTGCACTTGGGTCTGGGAGTCAAAAGGGCACAAATGACCAAAAGAAAAAGAATAAAAGTGATACCACTGGTCACTTTTTTTTCCCACTAAAGTTGTTTTTTGTGTGTGTGTGTGTTATGTGTTTACTCCTAATGATAAAAAATAATAGTAAATAAATTTTAGCCCTGTAGAGTCTAAGTTTTATTTTGGTTGATCTGGCCCTTTCAGGGTTGAAAGATTTCCCATCTCCTTCACAAAACCTTCCTCTCCTTTACTCCAAAACCTGCTAAATCGAAGGTATTAAATTTCCTACAAGGTAAGAGGGAAGCTCGAGAGGGAGGGGATATATGTATACTTATAGCCGACTCACATTGCTGTACCATCAGAGCATTGTAAAGCAATTATCCTCCAATTAAAAGTAAAGTAAAGCATTGTAAAAATTAAGTACAATCACACCATTTTAGGGGACTTCCCTTGTGGCTCATTTGATAAAGAATCCACCTTCAGTGCAGGAGACTGCCTGCAGGATCCCTGGGTTTGATCCCTTGGTCAAGAAGATCTCCTGGAGAAAGAAATGGCAACCCACTCTAGTAATCTTGCTTGGGAAATCCCACAGACAAAGGAGCAAGGTGGGCTATAGTCCACAGAGTCGCAAGAGTCAGACATGACTTAACAACTAAAACACCACACCATTTAGTATTTGAGACAGCTTTAAATAGCATGTGGTTCAACTATCTTATTTAAAAGAACTGAAAATGTCAAGGAATTCTCTATTTGTCCTCTAGGTGTAAAGGTGTTTATGGGGCAGAATGATTTATTATTTACTTTTGTATTCTCGCTACTCCATTTCATATTTTCAGTTTTTCAAAACTTATAAAACTGCATTATCAGTTTAATGTGCTATGTTGAATTACCCAAGATGTTTATTCCTTCCTTCTCTCTCTCACATATGTGTATACCCACATGCACAGCATACACATATATGGGTTATGGTCTAGATTTCATTCTAATCAGCATAATGTGACTGGAACAGATTCAATACCTGCCAAAATGTGGCTTAGCTACACAGAACAATCATCTATTTTTTATTTCACTAGTTAAAAATATTTCATAACTTAGATAGTTGGAATCTTCACTAATTTTTCCATTTTCAGAGAATATTTTCATGTCTTTCTCAATATGAATGGAATGAAAATCTAAGGATATAGAATTTCACATAAGACTGTCTATGAAGTTTTGCTAATGACTAAATGAAACCCCATAGACAGTCCATGGGGTCTCAAGAGTCAGATGTGACTTAGCAACTCAACCACCACCACCATGTTTAACTTACACTTCAATAGCTATCAAGATTGTAGCTGAGCAATTTCATACCCCAAGTGAAACTAAAAGGAGAAAAAGATACAAGGAAATTTAAAAGAGTAGGAAAGGTTTCAAACTTTCCTCCAAACTTTGAAGATATGTGGAGAATTTGATTGAATGACAGTGAACAATGTAATGATCCTACTTCCACAAAGAGATTTCCAATTTTCAGAGCACTCTCGCAAGCGTTATCTCCTCACACTCACAGTACAATGTGATGTGATGATTCCAACAGAACCTGGTTTCTTCCATTTGTATGTAAGAAAAATGAGAAGGTTGAGTTACTTTCCTTGTGTTTAGGAAGCTTTGCCGCTTTTTGAAATGGCCAGGAAACAGCACCTTTGAGAAGAGACCATGGGATGGTGATACAAGCAACATATCGAGCCCTCCTCTTGAAATGACTCTGGAAGGGCTAGTAGCTGACTTCAGGCAACTCCATTTTGCTTTTGAACTATATTTTCATCTTGGCAGAGATGAAGAACACAGAGTTTTCAGTCTGCTTTGGCAGCAAGCAGATCCATAATAGCCCAATCTAATTAAAGGTCTATTCACTTCCGCTATTACCATTACACTAGGTTGCTCTGCAATGATAAAAGTAAGTTGAGCAAGGCAAATCCCATCTGAAAATGAACAGCTCTGTCTGTTTATTGACTTCATCTTTGTCTGTTTTGGATTCGCTTGGTATTCATTTCCTGGGGTTTTCGGGAGTGATTGTTTGCTTAAGTGGATGGAAGAAAAATTGAACACATTGATGTTTACCTGACCTAAGACTTTCATGGCAAAAGCTAAGACCAAAGGGCAAATTAATGCATTGGTCACAAACCATGGAGGCAAATGTTTGGAAGGTCTTGAAAATTTAATGCATACTTTATACTCCATTGGGAACATTTAAAAGCTTTGACCTTAGCCTATAACAATCTGGGAAAAAAAGGAAGGGTGATGAAATCTGAACTACACATCTAAATTTATGCCTGATAATGTGAAATGTTTTTTGAAGCCGGCACAGCAGAATGTGATAATCCATGGACTTGAGACAGGGGAGATGGGTTGTAGGTGTTACAGGTAGTTACCAGTGTGTGCATCCTCAATGATTTCAACTCTATAATTTTGAGATAGAAAAGCCAAGGCAAAAGGACTGTTTTGCGGTCAGAAAAATCTAGGCTAGGATTCTAATATCTATTAGGAAACCCTCACCCCAGCGAGTGTAGCTAAACCATGCATAATCCAAAAGATGGATATTATGCCTCTAAGCTAAAACTTAAACCACACATTTTATTATTAGCCCTTTCTCCTGAGATTTCCCAGACTAAGCTAATGCCTAATTGAGAGATAAGCTTGAACCTCATTTACAGTAGAGATTTGAGCATCATGTGAAACCTGGGCTATCAAGGCGGCCAGGAAAAGTGCAAATAACAAAGTAGAAAATCCTTCATCATGTTAAAGTTCTAGCCTCAGTATGTTTTCTTGTTCCTAATCTTAACCCTTGCTCCAGAGACAAATAAAGAGGGAATAGAGGAGAATGCATGTAATACAGGTTATTGAAAATTTACAAAAATATCTGAAAAAGTGCCAGGCATATAAAAACATGAAATGAATTTTAGTTATTGTTATTATTATTGTTGTCACTATTATCATGATCCTCACTATCAGCGGCAACATCCCCAGCAAAATCATCTTAAAGGCATTAGGTAGTCCTATGAAATAGTCCCTGAGTTAGCAGCTTTGATTATAGTCTGTATTGTAAAATGACTCAATATGAACTTTGAATTTGTAAGGACATAAATGATAGGTCCAGTAGCTGGATATTCAGGTGCACATAATCCCTTCACATAAGACCTGCTCCCCCCAAGTGAAATATCTGTCAAAACCTCCAACTATCTACTCATTCCCATTCCTGTCATTGTCTTTATCTGGAGCACAGATGAATGCCACCCAGGTGATGGTGTAAACAGAAGTTAAACTGCTCTGAACAATTGCCTTGAAAAGAAAAATGAGACTCAATTATTCAAACTGAACTAAGTACCCTCTCTCTCTTTCGTTGCTAAGTCATGTCCAATTCTTGCGACCCCATGGACTATAGCCTACCAGGCTCCTCTGTCCATGGGATTCTCCAAGCAAGAATACTGGAGTGGGTTGCCATTTCCTTCTCCAGGGGATCTTCCTAACCCAGGAATCAAACCCTGGTCTCCTGAATTGCAGGCAGATTCTTTACTGACTGAGCTATGAGGGAACCCTACAACCAACAGTCAACTGGAAGATTACTTTGGAGGCACAGCCAACCTGTGCCCTCCAACTCATATAGATCCCAACTTGAGAGAGGGAATCAATGGTATAAAACACTTCCTTTCCAGAGGTACCGTGTTCCCCCTTGAGTATGTAAATTTTGTGGAAGTCAGACAGTAACTTGCCTTTCCTGAGAACATGGCGACTGCACTTTAGGGGTCAAAAAACCTTTAAGTATTTAAGGAAGTAGCACTAGAAGGTCATGGAACCCTCAGATGACTGCAGAGATCTCTTTAAAGTAAGACCCCCTTATTTACTAGGGGACCTTCCTGGAAGGAAAGCCAATTTTAATTTTTGTGTTCCTTGCAGGCAGTTAGTTGTCCTGATGGTAGAGCGTCATGCTGTCAAAATTTGTCTCTGAAATGCATGCAGATTGGATTCTACTCGCTGGCTAGGATTGTTAAGGATGATTAGGTTATCCTAGACTTCCTCCTTGCAAGCTATTTAATATAATCACTAATATGTTCTTCTGTACCTGGATTAATGCCATAGACCAAATGGAAAAGTCAATAGAGACTTTTAAGGAGAAAGCTACCGGCTGTCTAAGTTAGACCCTAATAATTTGGAAATTTGTTCAACTTGTTGGGTCCAGGGCCCCAAGCATGGTTGTAGTCAACATTGTAGGTTGATCTCCTCCTGCTGCCTGGACTCCTGTTATTAGAAATCTTTATTCAATGCTATATGAAAAAAATTGACTTGACTAATTTGTTGGATTAATTGGAATGGCAGATGAACTATCATACTTATAAGAACCTTTTCTATAAATCAAGGCTGTAGGAATGAGGGGTAAATCTTCTGGGGAGATCATTCTTCATGTGTCCTTCACATTTCTGCATGTCTTACAAGCAGAAGCACTCTCTCTTTTTCTCCTATATTATCATCTCAAGGATATTGGTAGAGCAGACGCCTTGGAAGACAGTGATAATGGCTCCCTCTAGAGAGCAGTGCAGATTAGTTTGCTGAACAGTGTAATTAATATGATGTCTCCATCCTGGGCAAAGATTAAGTAGTCTCATTGCCTGTTATCAAAGATATGAATTCTCTAAGCTGAGATTCCTCTCCTATAAGCACACACTGCATACGTAGGTGTCACATAGCCTTTTTTGTGCTCTTCTATGGGATGTGTACAAGGTCACAAAGCTCTATCTATAGTTCTTCAGGCACTCTATCAGATCTAATCCCTTGAATCTATTTGTCACTTCCACTGTATAATCATGAGTGATTTGATTTAGGTCATACCTGAACGGTCTAGTGGTTTTGCCTACTTTCTTCAATTCAGCAATAAAGAGGAGAGTGAGAAAGGTGGCTTAAAACTCAACATTCAGAAAACTAAGATCATGGCATCCAGTCCCATTACTTCATGGCAAATAGATGGGGAAACAATGGAAACAGTGGCAGACTTTATTTTGGGGGGCTCCAAAATCACTGCCAATGGTGACTGCAGCCATGAAATTAAAAGACACTTGCTCCTTGGAAGAAAAGCTATGTCCAACCTAGACAGCATATTAAAAAGCAAAGACATTACTTTGCCAACAAAGGTCTGTCTAGTCAAAGCTATGGTTTTTCTGGTAGTCATGTATGAATGTGAGAGTTGGACTATAAAGAAAGGTGAGCGCCAAAGAATTGATGCTTTTGAACTGTGGTGTTGGAGAAGACTCTTGAGAGTCCCTTGGACTGCAAGGAGATCCAACCAGTCCATCCTAAAGGAGATCAGTCCTGAATATTCATTGGAAGGACTGAAACTGAAGCTGAAATCCAATACTTTGGCTACCTGATGCAAAGAACTGACTCATTGGAAAAGACCTTGATACTGGGAAAGATGGAAGGCGGGAGGAGAAGGGGATGGCAGAGGATGAGATGGTTGGATGGCATGTGTGGCTCTGAGAACCAGCACAAATGCTGATACTCTGGATACTGCTGTGCTGCTACTGCTAAGTCGCTTTAGTCATGTCTGACTCTGTGTGACCCCGTAGACGGCAGCCCACCAGGCTCCTCCGTCCCTTGGATTCTCCAGGCAAGAACACTGGAGTGGGTTGTCATTTCCCTCTCCAATGCATGAAAGTGAAAAGTGAAAGTGAAGTCGCTCAGTCGTGTCCAACTCTTAGTGACCACATGGACTGCAGCCCACCAGACGCCTCCGTCCATGCGAGTTTCCAGGCAAGAGTGCTGGAGTGGGTTGCCGTTGCCTTCTCCAAGATACTGCTGTGGCTGCAGCTGATAATGTATTTTCTCTCTGATCCAGAAGTCTCATGTCTTCTGCCATCCTCCATGGAATTGTGACAGGCAAACTTTTTAGTTTGTGAATAAGGTAAAGTCTCAACCTCTCCAAACTTTTTGACAGAGTATGGGCAAGGTCTAGGAATTATGATAACAAATGTTCGTATCTTCTTATTTATTTGCATATTATTGCATTTTTTGATGGCTAATGTATCTGTAGTGATTTTTAGCAGTTGCTCTTAAAAGATTCACTCTATAATGTGGAGGCTGACTCACCCTGATATCACCAAGTTCATCTTTTCTTTCTCATTGGGAAAATAATTGCATTAGCAAATTGTGACTATTTTCCACTGTTTTAAATAAATTAGATTAAAATCATGTGCCACTAACTAGGGACAGATTCATGGTAGAATATGGAATATCTGTGAATACTCTACTAAAACAACCCTCAAAATTTCAGCAACACAAGCATAAAATTTATTTCGCATTCTAACAAAGTCTACTGGCAATGCTCTGGGAAGAACCCCTTGTACAGTGATCTTAGCCATCCAGATTGTTATATCTTGGCTGCCCATGTCTGCCTACCCACCTGCCTCAGACAGGAAAGCGATACTGGGCTATTGCACAAGAGCTTTTCACTGCCTCAACATGAAAGTGACACATGATAATTCTACTCATAGTTCATTGGTGAGAATTAGTCAGATGACCCCAACCAAGTGGGAAAGGAACTGAGAAGTGCAATCTTTCATATGTTTAAAACACATACTGCTTTCTAATCACCTACAGAAAACTAGGGAAAAAAATACCTTTGAATTCCATTAGGAAAAAAAAAATTACGATTAATTTGATATTGGTTCCCAGTGTCTGCACAGGGAAAATAAACAAACATGGCCAAAAACACCTTCCCCATAGCTAGCATGGCCACCTGGTTGTCTCAGAAGGGGATGTGCTCTAAGCATTGTATGAAACTCTGCTCGCATCCCTCTATGAGAGAACAAATAATGCCAGTTGTCAGCCTTGGAAATATCTGGATAAATATTCAGAGACAGTTTTAAGTATACTTCATGTGCATCACAGTTAATTCTCAGTTAATTCTCACAAAGCCCAAGTAAAGTTTTATTAGTATTCTTTTCTTTAACTTTTCATTTTATATCGGAGTACAGTCAATTAACAATGTTGTGATAGTTTCAGGTGGACAGCAAGAGACTCACAGAATTAGAGTACTCTTATCTTAAAAATGAGGAAAGGTAGTTAAGGATAAGTCACATGACTTGTGCTCCTGGAAGTTTAGCTCTTGAGTCCAGACTCTTCTCCACCTCTACTATCTCCTTGTGACATGCACATATAGCTAAAGAATGCATTTGACAGGAAAGGCTTCCCTGGTGACTCAGTTGGTAAAGAATCTGTCTGCAAGGCAGGAGACATGAATTTGATCTCTGGGTCAGGAAGATTCGCCTGGAGAAGGAAATGGCAACCCACTCCACTATTCTTGCCTGGGAAATCCCACAGAAGAGCCCAGCAGGCAACCATCAAGTGGTTCAGCTCAGTTCAGTTCAGTCGCTCAGTCATGTCCAGCTCTTTGCGACCCCATGAATCGCAGCATGCCAGGCCTCCCTGTCCATCACAAACTCCTGGAGTTTACTCACACTCATGCCCATTGAGTCGGTGATGCCATCCAGCCATCTCATCCTCTGTCATCCCCTTCTCCTCCTGCCCCCAATCCCTCCCAGCATCAGGAGCTTTTCCAATGAGTCAGCTCTTCGCATGAGGTGGCCAAAGTTTCAGCTTCAGCATCAGCCCTTCCAATGAACACCCAGGACTTACCTCCTTTAGGATGGACTGGTTGGATCTCCTTGCAGTCCAAGGGACTCTCAAGAGTCATCTCTAACACCACAGTTCAATAGCATCAATTCTTTGGCACTCAGCTTTCTTTATAGTCCAACTCTCACATCCATACATGACCACTGGAAAAACCATAGCCTTGACCAGATGGACCTTTGTTGGCAAAGTAATGTCTCTGCTTTTTAATATGCTGTCTAGGTTGGTCATAACTTTCCTTCCAAGGAGTAAGCGTCTTTTAATTTCATGGCTGCGGTCACCATCTGCAGTGATTTTGGAGCCCCCCAAAATAAAGTCTGACACTGTTTCCACTGTCTCCCCATCTATTTCCCATGAGGTAATGGGACCAGATGCCATGATCTTAGTTTTCTGAATGCTAAGCTTTAAACCAACTTTTTCACTCTCCTCTTTCACTTTCATCAAGAGGCTCTTTAGTTCCTCTTTACTTTCTGCCATAAGGGTGGTGTCATCTGCATATCTGAGGTTATTGATATTTCTCCCAGAAATCTTGATTCCAGCTTGTGCTTATTCCAGCCCAGACGTTTTCTCACTGATTACTCTGCATATAAGAAATAAAGGTGACAATATACCAAGCCTTGAGCCAGCTTCCTTTCCTATTTGAACCAGGCTGTTGTTACCATGTCCAGTCTAACTGTTGCTTCCTGACCTCATACGAGGTCTCAAGAGTAGTCAGGGGTCTGGATTCCCATCTCTTTCAGAATTTTCCACAGTTGTTGTGATCCACACAGTCGAAATCTTTGTGTTAGTCAATAAAAGCAGAAATAGATGTTTTTCTGGAACTCTCTTGCTTTTTCGATGATCCAGCGGATATTGGCAATTTGATCTCTGGTTCCTCTGCCTTTTCTAAAACCATCTTATACATCTGGAAGTTCTCGGTTCACGTATTGCTGAAGCCTGGCTTGGAGAATTTTGAGCATTACCTTACTAGCATGTGAGATGAGTGCAATTGTGCGGTAGTTTGAGCATTCTTTGGCATTGCCTCTCTTAGGGATTGGAATGAAAACTGACCTTTTCCAGTCCTGTGGCCACTGCTGAGTTTTCCACATTTGCTGGCATATTGAGTGCAGCACTTTCACAGCATCATCTTTCAGGATTTGAAATAGCTCAACTGGAATTCCATCACATCCACTAGCTTTGTTTTAGTGAGCTTTCTTAAGGCCAAACTTGACTTCCCCATTCCAGTGCTGGCTCTAGTGAAGTGACACACCATTTATTATCTGGGCATGAAATCTTTTGTATAGTTCTTCTGTGTATTCTTGCCACCTTTTCTTAATATCTTCTGCTTCTGTTAGGTCCATACCATTTCTGTCCTTTATTGAGCCCATTTTTGCATGAAATGTTCCCTTGGTATCTCTAGTTTTCTTGAAGAGATCTCTAGTCTTTCCCATTCTGTTGTTTTCCATTTGAATGCAGAGTTCCAAAGAATAGCCAGGAGAGATAAGAAAACCTTCCTCAGTCATCAGTGCAAAGAAATAGAGGAAAACAACAGAATGGGAAAGACTAGAGATCAAGTGGTTAATATCTCTTAACATCCTACAAGGTCAGTCTTATTGTTAAAATGTGAGCTAAAGCATGGTCTGGTTCCAAGCCTATAGACATTCAAGTTTAGCAAAACCTAGACTATAAGGGTAACTCCAAGAGTTAAGGAATTTGAAGGCTTTGCAGTCAATCTGAGTTAGCTTTTTTGCTCCATTTTGCCTCATAATTTGCATCATGAAGACTGATGTGACATGTTAGGATCTAAATTATCTGGCTGATACTTGCTTTCTTTTCATGGTACATGGAACCCCATCCATGTTTTAAAACCTTTTTTTCGGAATATAACTGGGTCAATTATGATTATATCTGGGGTGGTAATCAAAAACTGCTGAATTATATTGACAATAGTGTTTAAATTTTACTAATACTGTATTGAAGCTACATGATAGTATATTTGCCATATTTTAAACAATAATGATTTTTTTCATAGCACATTATATACATATTCAAAGCCATTTTATGCCTATTATCTGACTTAGGATTTTACACACCTGGTTAGTGAGTTAAAGTGTATATTGTTGTCACCATAAGTGAAATGAAAAAACTGTGGCAGAAGTTAAATGACTTTATTTTTAACACAAATTAAACATAAGCTAGGTTGGGTGACAGAGTGAAATAACGCATTTCTTAGATGTCAAAGAATATGCAGTCTCCACAAGGTGATAAAACTAAATTTGAATCAAATGTAATTTTATTCAGGTTCCATTAGGATAATATTTTGTTACTCTGGTTCTTATCTGCTTCAATTAAATATGAATTCAAAGAGAAGTTATAATTCAAACTGGTTTGGTTCACGGTTCAATTAATATATAGTATTTTGAGACAATTAAGTGCATTCATGACTTTCCCCCCCAGTTCCCCAGTTTTAGATGCATGATTTGATTGTAAGCAAGTTGCTAATTTAATTGGAACACATTTAGGAAGGAAACAGAAGGAAATAGTAATTATATTTTGAGAGGTTATTTGCATACCTCTATATCACCTCATCTTTACTAACTCTGTAAAATACCTGCCATCATCCCCATTTTACAAACAAGAAAACTTAAAATATTGTGTTGGCTAAGTGTCTTTCCTATGGTCACCCAATTATAATGTGTGAGATTTAGAATTGTTCTAATTTGTTCACAGGTTTTATGACTTTGAAGCTCTTGTAACATTCTTGGGTAGTGTGTGTCTTCTACGTGTATGATAGTGTGGCTGTTCTACATGGGCAACTATTCTTAATTAACTTTCTATTTATTTTCACCTAATGAGAACATTCTGTGTGCAAAACCTTGTGTGATTTCATCTATCCAATAAGCCGGAGTGAAGGCCTTGTCGAAGAACTTCTTTAGAAACATGGTTTAGTTTACAATTTTATGAGCACTCTAAGCTGTTTTCTGTGACAAGGCTCACATCTGTACATTCTGGTAAACTCTTTCCAATCACATTTGTTTACTGTCATACAAATATGGCCCAGATATTATGGAAGATGCCTAAAGTCCCCAGGCAAAATCTATTCCAATTCATGGAGAAGTGATTTAGAATAAGCGAGGAGGATAGAATTCATAATTCTACATCTGGATCTGGAAAATTACCATTTAGATGCAGTACTGACCCTGACTCAGAGATTTGTCTTGATATTAAGAAAGTTTTTTTGTATTACCATCATCCCTTCAAGCTAGGGTGTTATTGCATCTTTCAAAACAAATTGCAAACTAATAAAATCTAGAGGAATTCATCAGGTTTCTAGAGTCTGAATTTCACACGTGCAAACTGTCAGCTTTAAGTAAGTCAGGCAAAACTCTTTAAATGAGTCAACCTCTCCCTGAATATGGGAAATGGGAAATGTTATTCAGTAGTTAGAATAAAACAGTTTGAATGGTGAGGAATAGATTAAACTTGCTCACAGTCGCTGTGCAGAGGTAGTGAGAGATGATTTGAAAGTGGAAATTGTCATTTGTGATGGGTCTCCCTGTTAACACACTCACATGTGTGAAGGCATTAGAGAGAATGGGTGAAACCAGTGAGCACATTTCTGTAAATCAAGCATTCATCAGAAGTTTCTTCCTGCTAGGATTTCTCATACCTGGCTTGACTTCCATTCCACAGTCAACCCACACATCAATGAATGAAGATCAGGAAACCCTGTAGAAAACGTCCTCTGAAGACATCTTCAGAGGGTGGTTCCTAACTGACAGCCAAAATTCATGCAAGAGAATGCTAAGGGCAGGTGACTTTAAATGTGTGGCTGAAAACTTCATAGTGAACTTGGGGATTAGAGCTGGATTCCAGCCCTGCTTCTGTCCTTTTCTGTCCTTTATGTTAACCTGATTGGGCAAGTTACATAATTTCTTTGAGTCTTAGTGTCATCATTTGTAAATAGTGATAATAATGGTGGTGTTTATCCCATCACGGATCAAATTAGTCCATATATGCAAATACACAGCACACTACCTGGTCCATAGTGAGCACTCAAGAAATGTTATTTGAAATTCAAGACCAAGATGAAATCTGTCAAACTTAAATCCCTTTTGGACTCTTTGAATAAAGGAGCAATGTGTTTACTGGCATTCTAAATAGTTTAATAACTAGTATTAAATTCTTACTGTGCATCTATTTCTGTCCTTCTATAATGGAATCCCTGAATACCCAGACACTGAAGGTAAGACATACTTCCCTAGAAAACATCTAATTTCCCCCATTCCATAAAATCCATCAAGTGTGCATACCTTGAGGCTTGTATATTTTACCACTTGCAAAATGTGGGACTCTTCTGACAACTTTCCATGACACAATCCCTCCCTCCCTTTTTGTTTTACTTTGGGGGAAAAATTCACATTGCAATTTCCTTTTTCTGATTCTCCTCACCTCTTTTAGACTAACTTTTAGTGTAAAACGTTTCCTGTGACTGCTAAATCTCTTTGGCTATATGCACTAGTTAATTACTTTCCAGAGCATCTGTTGCTTGTCAGGCAAACATGTTCCACATGTTTGTTAAAACGGCTTTTCTTTCTAGAAATTACATTGAAGACATTCTGTAATACAAGGAAGAAGAAAATGAAGGCCCTCTCATGTGTTAGGCATCTGTTATCTGTCAGGCACTCCTCTACTGATTTTGTCTAATCCTTTCAGTAACCCTATGATACAGGTTAACATTGCACTCATTTTACACTAGGATAAAGAATTATAGAAATCAAATCACTTGCTATATAAACAAAACTCAAATCCAAGTATTTGTGTTACTCAAAAGTTATTGGGGCAGTTTTCTGATTTGATATTTAGATTGTGGGAATCATGTAACGAAGTCATATTACTTCTCTTTTTTTAAAAACAGCAACAATAATAGCCATAAGTGTCCACCATCACAGCCACCACCTAAAATCCACAATACTTTTAGGTTAGAGAGCATCACTCTCAAGGAAAAAGTTCAGTATCAGTAAGTGCCTAGAGGGCAAAAGGAGTGTGGCAGGCAGATCTGATTTATCTCCAGGATTCCTGCCGCTCCCCACTGTATGTTCCCTGTATGACCCTTTCCCCTTGAATGTGGGTGGGATTCGGGAGTACAGTGAGTCATTGCACGTGTGATTATGTTACATTATATATCAAAAGGGGTATTTCAGATATAACTAAGGTCCTTAATCAACTGACATTGAGTTAGTAAAAAGTGAGGTTATCCTGTGTGGGCCTGACCTGATCAGATGAGTCCTTAAAAGAAAGAAAGTGAAAATGTTAGTTGCTCAGTTGTGTCTGACTCTTTGCAATCCCATGGACTGTAGCCAGCCACTCTCCTCTGTCCATGGAATTCTCCAAGCAAGAATACTGGAGTGGGAAGCCATTCCCTTCTCCAAAGGATTTTCCCGACCCAGGGATCAAACACTGGTCTCCTGCATTGCAAGCAGATTCTTTACCATCTGAGCCACTAGGGAAACCCTAAAGGAAATCAGATAGATTCAAAATAAGAGATTGCTTCTGCTTGCATTGAAGAAGAAAACCATGTTGTGATCTAAACATGGAGGGAGTCACATGGCAAGGACACAGGGTTCAGTCTCTCGGGGCTGAGGGTGTTCCCAAGCCAATAAGTAAATAGGGATTTGATTCCAATTACTGTAAGGAACTCAGTTCTGCCAATAGCCAGTTACCTTAGAAGAGGCCTGGGTTAACATTCTGATTTCAGCCTGGTAAAACGCTGAGCAGGATACCCCGTTAAGCCGTGCCCGTTGACAGTAATATCTATCTCTCTGCTGTGCATCCCAGGGACGGGGGAGCCTGGTGGGCTGCCGTCTGTGGGGTCGTACAGAGGGACACGACTGAAGCGACTCAGCAGCAGCAGCGGCACGCTGTGCTTCGTCGCTCAGCTGGGTCTGACTCTTTGCAACCCCATGAACTGTAGCCCACCAGGCTTCTCTGTCCATGGAGCTTCTCCAGGCAAGAACACTGGAGTGGGTTGCCGTACCCTCATCCAGGGGATCTTCCCAACCCAGAGATCGAACGCAGGTCTCCTGCATTGTAGGCATATCATTTACCATCTGAGCCAGAAGTCCAAGAATACCGGAATGGGTAGCCTATTCCTTCTCCAGGGGATCTTCCCGACATAGGAATTGAATCGGAGTCTCCTGCATTGCAGGTGGATTCTTTACAAGTTGAGCTACCAGGGAAGCCCATCTATATCTATTATCTATATCTATGTCTATGTCTATGTCTATGTCTATATCTATTATCTATATCTATGTCTATGTCTATATCTATTATCTATATCTATGTCTATGTCTATATCTATTGTCTATGTCTATGTCTATTATCTATATCTATATCTATGTCTATGTCTATATCTATTGTCTATGTCTATGTCTATTATCTATATCTATGTCTATATCTATTGTCTATGTCTATATCTATTATCTATATCTATGTCTATGTCTATATCTATTATCTATATCTATGTCTATGTCTATATCTATTGTCTATGTCTATGTCTATGTCTATGTCTATATCTATTGTCTATGTCTATATCTATGTCTATGTCTATATCTATTATCTATATCTATGTCTATGTCTATGTCTATTCTATTATCTATATCTATGTCTATGTCTATATCTATTATCTATGTCTATGTCTATGTCTATATCTATTATCTATATCTATGTCTATGTCTATTGTCTATGTCTATTATCTATATCTATGTCTATATCTATTATCTATATCTATGTCTATGTCTATATCTATTGTCTATGTCTATGTCTATTATCTATATCTATGTCTATGTCTATGTCTATTATCTATGTCTATATCTATGTCTATGTCTATGTCTATATCTATTATCTATGTCTATGTCTATATCTATTATCTATATCTATATCTAATCTGTAGTTCAAATGGCTCGGACAGTAAAGAAACTGCCTGCAATGCGGGAGACCCAGGCTCAATCCCTGGGTTGGGAAAATCCCCTGGAAAAGGAAATGACAATTCACACTAGTATTCTTGTCTGGGAAATCCCATGGACAGAGGACCCTAGTGGACTACAGCCCATGGTGTCACGAAAGAGTTGGACATGACTAAGGGACTAAACAGCAATAGAATATGTGGGGGCAGATACATGGGAAAACTCTGTACCTTTCTCTTAATTTTTATGAACCTAAAACTTCTATAAAAATTAAGTCTGTTAAGAAAAGAAAAACAGAAGAGAAGCATGATAATAAACTGGAAATTTGTAAAAGGATTCAAGTGAACCTGGGTGATGTACCAGCAATATCTATTATAATTATGTACCATTGAAAAGATTACAATTAGCAGCTTAATAACTCTGGAGTCCTTCTTCTAAAAATTAAAAAACAATAAATTGATTAAGAAAATGTTCCTTTTAATACTATTCAAACTGCCACTTGTTAAATGACTATTATGTCCCAGACACCATTTCATTTAAAAATTACCATAACCTTGTGACAATCGTTTTACTACAATCCTCATTTTACACATGATGGAATCTTTGTTATAAGAGATAAAATAATTTGGCCAAGTGAATGTATCCTATAAGTAGGTGAGCAGGGATCTGAATTATCTGAGGCAAATTGGGTGACCACGCCTCTCCACTGAACTTCCACTTTTTTCGGTAGGTTTAAGGTAAGATGTTGGCAAACTACTTCAGATAATAACCATGAAAAGTGTTTACTATGTGTCAGGATCTTCTAAGCACTTTATGTAGATTAACTCTGAACTTCAAAAGAGTACACTTTTTTATCTTTTTTTTTTTTTTGAAAGAGACGTATTATTTACTATGATCAACCAATATATAACAATGACAGATGCTTTAATACCTTGAAAACTTTGTGCTCTAGTTTCTTTATCTCTCTCCCATCCTCTTTTCCTTTCTTTTCTCATCTTTCCTTTCTGTCTTGATTTAATCTTTAATTTGCTTTGGATACCACATTTTCAGCAAAAACCATGATGATATTAGAGAGTTACAAAAGATCAAATATGAAGATTAGATTTATTGCCATGCAAGGACAGGTCATCATAGGTGGAAGGAAGAACATGAACACATTTATGGAGACAGGAAGGAGCAACTTTTCTGGTGTCCAGGTTAGCACTTCAATTTGGCTGTAGCACAGAAACGGTTAAGGGCTGGATGGGCTACTCTAAATGCCAAGTTAAGAAGGTTAGGCTTCAATTTTCACTCAAGGTTCTGATTTCGAAACCCCAGTGGGATGAGGAAGCTACCAGATTTTGGACAATGGTCGAGCACGTATTTTTACTTAAGGTAATTGTCTGTCTCTTGATGCAAAGCCAAAGGGATATTTTAAGACTGTTTATTTTGCTGTTTCAGTACACACCAGAGAAGAGGATAATACTGAGTTGAAGTTCCTCTAAAATAATGTCTTATGACCAATGAACACCTGCCATGAGATTGTGTTTCTTTTTGATGTCTTTTTAATCAGCTTACCAATTTGCAGTTAGAAAACAAAGCAACCAAAGCCGCATTAAGTCGGGAAGCACAGTAATCCTCGCCTCCCTCTCAGATCAACACTACTTCTCTTGAGCACACTTATTTGTTTTTGTCTCTATTCAAGACGGGGGATAAAAACCTTATTTATGAAGCTTTCATTAGTGACCTGAAATACCACCACAGACAACGGTTTTTCCTGGTGTTTATTTGGACAGTCAATTATTCACTTGCAATGTAGGTATGTGCAATTGAGCACAGAAAATAATGGACAAGAACTTACTAACAATTTCATTGTGAGCCAGTAAAATCTCAAATTGCATCTCATCATATCAAACTACAAAGCACCCAGAAAGAATGGAGTTTTGACTGCCTTCCAAACTTCAATTAAATAACCCAAAGTAAAGTTTGTTTGTCGAGAAGTTCTAACCACAGATGTTACCTACTGTGTGACTGACTGCCTATATGTGGGAGGAACATGCAATTTATTAGCCAAAGAAGGATGGTTTTGACAGGAAAAAAGGAGATAGTAATAATTATAGCAAGACCACCAGGATCTATGTGACCTGTCCCAGGCAAACTTTTCCTTGGAACTCAAACTCAAAGATCATATGTTATTATTGTTCCAGATAATGAAAGATTTGAAGGGGAAGAAAGGGGAATTTTATAAATTGCCTATCTTGAACACTTCATTTAAAAACTATGTTGATTTTGACTCTAAATATATGTCCATGGAGTTTTCCAGGCCAGAATACTGAAGTGGGTAGCTGTTCCCTTCTCCAGCGATTCTTCCCAACCCAGGGATTGAACCCAGGTCTCCCGCATTGCAGGTGGATTCTTTACTATCTGAGCTACCAGAGAAGCCCATAAGAACTATGTGATTTTGTCTCTAAATATAGAATTGACTCATTTCAACACCCTTTTCATGGTAGCTACATGATTTCTGAGAAATAAGTTTTTAATAATGTAGAGGAAAGATATTTTCCAGGACATGCATCAATGTTGCTATCTCTTTTAGCATTTAGAATCTCAGGAAAGAAGCACAGAGTAATGCAAAGATCCTGGTGGGTAGATAAATGATGTCAGTTGATGCTTTGCACTTCTTAGTTGAGTTGTTCTTAACCTATCTGGACCTTAACTTCTTCACCACCTAATAATATTCCATAGGAATCAAACATTCTGCTAAGCACTTTACACTGATCATCCCATTCTAACTGTCACAACAACACTTTGAGGTAGGTATTTTTAGTATGTGTTGCCAAAGCGAGCACAGAGGTAGGTATTTTTAATATCCAATTTTCAGATGATAAAAGTGGTTACTCCCTAGCCTCTACCCTTGCTTTATTTTCTGCTTATAGTATCTTCATTTATATACTTATATTTCCAACTAGTTCGTATTTTCCAAGGGATAGGAATTGTGCCCTTTTTGAGGACTGCAGACACACAATTTGATGCTTCAAAAAATGCAAGTGAAAGAAAGGAAGGAAGAAGAAACTTCTTAAGTTGCTAAAAGTGATACACCTGTTCCAGATTTGAATTAGGAGTTAAACCCCAATCATCTGAACCCACAGTCTTCACTACTCCTTTGTATTGTCTCCCTAATTTACAATGCCACTGTGAAAATTAAATGAGAAACATCCTGAAGTATGAGTTCAGTGGATGTGTGTTCAATCCCTTTTCTTCCTCTCAGATCTGTGGCTTTTGGATCACTGGGGAATCGTGCTAGAAAATAAAGAAACATTGCCTTCCTCAACTCTCAAGGGACTCATTCATATTGGAGAGCTCATTTAATGATTTACAATGGATGAATATCTCTTTCCTTGGCAGGAAATCTATTTAAAGAAAACAAATTAAGATCAGTTACTTGATGCATTTATGGGACCTGATCCAGGGAAATCCATAAAGAAATTACTTTGTCAGACTCAGTCTTTTTCAACATATCTAAGCTACTTTTTAAAATATTCCTGATTAGAGTAGACTTTTGATGTGCATTGATGTGTTATTATTGTTATTATTAATGAAAATAATATTCTTCAAAGATATACACATGATTAATGAGGTATAGTTTGTAATATTTCCAAAGTGTGAATTTGAACCTTGCATGACAGAAGACTGGTATTCATGGTAAGACTTGTAGCTATCAAAAAGTGAGCAACTTGAGGATATGGAAAAACTGGAACCCTTGTACCTTTCTGGTAAGAATATAAAATGATGAAACTGCTTCAAAAAGGTAAATGTAAAAATTACCATATGATCCAACAATTCTAATCCTAGGTATGTAAACAAAATAACAAAAGCAGAAACTCCAATAAATAATTACAAGCCAGTATTCACTGAAGAGTTATTCATGTAGCCAAAAGCTGGACACAATCCAAGCACTCATCAGCAGATTTAAAGGATAAACAAAATGCATATATGTATATACAATGAAATTTTGGGCTTCCCTGGTGGCCAGACGGTAAAGAATCTGCCTGCAATGTGGAAGACCTGGGTTTGATCCCTGGGATGGGAAGATCCCCTGAGGAGGGCATGGCAACCCATTCCAGTATTCTTGCCTGGAGAATCCCTAGGAACACAGGAGCCTGGTGGGCTCCAGTCCATGGGGTTGCAAAGAATCGGACACAACTGAGTGACTAAGCGCAGCACAATGAAATGTTATTCATCCACAAAGAGGAATAAAATTCTAACACATGCTACAGCCATGATGAACCTTAAAAAATCATGCTAAAATAAAATAAAACAGGTGCAAAAGAATAAATATTATACAATTCCACTTACATGAAATATATAGAAATAGTGCAGAATCAGAGGAGACAAAGTATGATTCAGAGTCTTAATCCGCAGAAAGAGAGGGTTAAGGTGTTTACAGTAATTGGTGTACTGAATTCGTTTGGGGCGATGACAATTTTTGAAAACTAGATGATGACAGTGTTGCATGATAACGTTCTTTGTAATTAATATCAATTTGAAGTTTGTTCACTTAAAAATGATTGAAGTGGAAAATTTATAATACATGCACATGTCTTGAATTTTTTAAAAAGTATACAGTAATGTGACTTCCATTGTCTTCTCAGGCTAATATAGTAAGTTCTTAATAGGAATATAAAACTTTTGTTAAAAAGAGAAGGATAATTCTTAAAAAAAGGGACTCTGGATGAACTTGAATGGGGGTGCTGGACTGTTGGCAAAAGAAAAAGTACATCGACTATGCCATGGGAATGGTAATATATGAGAAACTTAAAATGAGATCCAAAGATTTTAAAGTATTCGCAGGATTTTTTCAAGGGACGTATTTCTGAGTTGAAATGTTGTGGTTCCATTTGTGCACAACAAAATTCCCAAAGTTGTACTAATATCTCCATAATTTGGCATTTTTTCAGCATGAAAAGAGGCCTCAAAGTCAGCAATTTGGGTAATTTGGAGTTATATTATATCGGCATCTTACTGCAATAGCACTGACATTATTTAATATTTTAGTGCACACTGAAGATTACCAACAAAAAGATACTGTCTTCAGCAGTTTCCAAACTCAATTTACCATAGAATTTATTTATGCCCATGATCAGTAAGACAAATATTTATCCCAAACTGCCGTCTCATTGAGGCTGCCATACGTTGTATCTGCTCCCTCACCAAATGGGAGGCCAAGGGCGATAGATTATATTCTTGACAAAAGATTTTTCTATTCCTCCTTATTGAATAAGGATTTCTCTTACCCATTCTATGGATGTCAGCCTTGCTCATGGAATGTTGTTTGGTCAGTGAAATGTGAATGGAATTTCCTGAGAACTTTTAAGAGCCAGCGTGCGGTATTCTGCCCTCTTCCACGAGAAACGTTCCATGTAGAAGCTGCTCTATCAGCCAGATTAGTGGTAGACATGTTCTGAACATGGGGAAGGAAGAAGGGTGAATATTTGTGAAGGGTGAATCAGGGAAGTCAGCCATGGTAAACAGTACTATTGCCTAAAAGTATCTTCTGCTGTTCCCTGTAGAAGGATTATGCAATGTCAGGCTTGGCTATGAGACTCACGTGGCAGTGACATGTGAGCAGAAGTGATGTGTATTCTGTCTAGTGAGCCGAAGTATGGTGTTCCTGTTCATGGCATTGTAAATATTCCACACAGATGGACTATCCAGTCAGTTTGTATTCTGGATTGAAGATGACCTATGGTTCTCCTATAATTAACTATTGTATGAGTTAGAAATAAATTATTATTTTAAGCCACAGAAATTTGGAGTTGTTTGTTACCTCCAAACCTAGCCTAGCTGAACTCATAGGTTAGGAAGCCCAAGATACACTAATTAATTATCCCATCTTCTTGAGATATTATGAATAGTCCAGGAATGGGCTTTTTGGTCAAATCAGGCAAATTAGTATTCTCTTCCAAAATTCTAATTTGAGGAGTTGGCTTAAAGGCAATAAATATATATTTAATCCCACTTTTTAGTAATGGACAAATTTTGTCTTGTAGTTGACAGGAATACAGTCATTGGCCACAGTGAGAACCAGTCACTGGGTTATAGCTTTTAAAACTATTGATGCTGCAGGTTGGTATTAAAACAGAATTTTCAGTGCTTTAGAAATAGTTCTTTGAATTTTAACAAACAAATCTTAACAATTTTATGGTGTTGTTTCTTACTTATCTCTTGTCATTAAATTGTAACTGTGACTTGATGCAACACATGTTGTAGATTAGAAAATGTGTGTTACTTTATGACAGGTCTTGTCAGAGCTTTTTTATATACTAATGTGTCCTATGTTTCTCTGGGAGGAGCTGTATCATACATAGTTATCCCCTAACATTTTTATTATATAATCCCCCTCCAGAGATTAATAATTTATGGAAATTATCTTGAAAAACTCCACTCTATAGGTAGCTTGTGGCTTCTGAATGTTTCCATCATGGAAGGTGGAAGTCCAGCTCCCTGTAAGCCAAATAAATTCTGTGTTAATGATTCAAAATACTAAACAGAGATATGTTCCACAATCACTATGAGTGAGTTCATGGGGACATAATTTGCCCCACGGGGACAAACTATCCATTATCATTACTTTCCGGATAAATCATGGAGAAATTTTATAGGTATATCTGAGATTGGTGAACAAAAGGCTGAGTATACAGACCTCAGCTCCAGAAGATCTCATCTACTTACTCTTACATCCACATTAAGAATCTGGTGTTTTCAAGAATGTGTGCATTCTAGTTGCATAACTTATTACTATATTTAGCAGACATCTTTTAGAATATGCATCCATAACCCACCCACCAATTCTCTTAAATCTTTGGGCCAGTTTACATTTCCTTGGAAATTGTGATTGGAATTAAGAAGCTGCTTCTGCAATGTAACTAGAAATATAACATATACACTTAGGAGAGAGGCACTAACATTTTCTACTCCATGAATAACAAAAAATAAAAAGAAAGAAAAAGAAAATTGAAGTCTAGAGAGGCAGAGAAGATGGAGCAGATGCCCCAGGAAGAGCTAAATTTCAGATGGCCTTACACTTTCAGTTTCTGTAAAGGAGAAGTATTGAGGTTAGTATTTGTATCACAAAATTATACCGAAGCTTAAATGAATTGATACATGCAAAGAGCTTAGATAGATATAAGGCAGAAATGTTCAATTTGTGTATTATTTTCTGCAGTTATATAGAAAACTCTGGAATAGTTTTGGTTTTATTCTCTGGTTGCTACTAAAATTTTATCTTTATTTTATCTTTAGGCAATTTTATTATGATACGGCTTGCTGTTTTTCTGTGTGTGCATATGTGTGTATGTGTTTGCATTCATACACATATGAGTGAATGCTTAAGGATTATCTGTCTTATGATTTATTAAGATATTTCATTCCATGAGTTTAAAATTTGTATCAAATTGGGGAAATTTGGGGGCCTTTATAACTTCAAATACACCATTTACCCAGTACACTTTTTTTGTTTGAGATGTTATTATAGATATGCCAATTGTTTGATATTTTCCCAAGATACCAAAGTTAGTTTTATATTTTTTCAATCATTTTCTTTCTCTTTGTATTTAGTTCTGACAGTTTCTATTTCTATATATTCAGGTCATTAATCTTTTCTTCTGCAGTCTCTGATTTGAGGTTAACCTCATTCAATACATTTTTCATTTCAGATATTGCATTTTTCTTTCTAGATTTCTCTTTGATTCTTTCACCTTTATATTCATGATGTCCTGTAAATTATTGAACATATTGTTGTAATTGTTCTGATTTCCTAGTCTCCCAATTTCTTCATCTTTGACATGTCTGGATCTGTTTTTATTTTCTAATGTTTCTTCTTGATTGGGTTAGTTTCCTGCTTCTTGGAATGTGTAGTGAATTTTATATTAAATGCTGGAACCATCATATATTACGTTGTTGGATGTCCTATTTTTTGTATTGTTCTAGAGAACAATGAGTCTGTTCTCTCAGGTAGTTAGGTTACTTGCTATTGGGTCAATGCTTCTTAGACTTATTTTTAAGTTTTTTAGTCTTTCTAGTGAAGCCTTTAACTTTAGAGAGAGTTCAGCCATAGCCCTAAGGCATGACACTTCTGGGTTCTTTCCTGAATGCCACTGGTATTCAAGAAAGACTGGCAATTTTGACAGGTTGAAAATCAAATATTTTCCAGCTCTGTGTGAGCTCTCAGAATAGTTTGGTTTGTGATTCTTTGCTCTTTGCTGAGCCTCAGGAAGCTTCACAGTCAAAGCTCAAGGGTTGTTTTCTGCATAACTTCTCCTTTCCTGGAAATCTTTTAAAATAAATTCCAGCTCCCTCATTTTCTCTGAACTCTTATCTCCATCTCTTCAACTCTGTGGGCCTGCCATTTTCTGCCTATGACCTCTCTCACTACATCACTGTTCAAAAATTGTTTCCAGCCAAAAATCTTTGGCAAATTTAAGGATCATCTCATTTGCTTTCTTATACTCAGGTATCAAAATTTTGTGCTGTCATCCACTCTGTCTGAAAATAGCTTTTGCAAATATATTTTTTTGGTTTGTTTTAAAAATATCTTTGCAGAAGAAGGGTAAGTCAATTCAACTTATTCCATCACTGCTGGGGACGAAATTCCCAACACTATTATTACTGCTTTTAGAATTTACAAGAGTGGGAATGCATATTGTTCCCGTAACTTTAATAGTTAACCCCATCAGTATTGTTTCTGATATCCTTTTGCTGCTACTAGTGCTCTTGGAAGACTTAAGTATTTTTGTAATGCAATTACCTTTTTTGGGCAAACGTTGTGTTTCTTAAGGAAATAATTTTGTCATAATAGATTAAATCAGAAATATTTGTGCGCTAGTTAAATTTTCATCTGTCGGTTTTACATATTTAGCTACTTTATTGAGTGTCTACTATGTGTAATGTTTAATGTAAATATTACATTTAATTTAAATTTAATGTAAATCTCTAATTTACCTGATGCACTATATATAAAAAGTAAGTGTTCTTTTTTCACTATTAAGATGGAGTTTTTATTTTAAACTTTTAATTAATTTACCAGCTAATAAGGTAAAGGGCTACAATTTGAACAAAAGTGTTTCAAATGCAGGAAAAAGAGAAACCAAGTTAGAAATAAAAGTTACATTCATGTGTCTTCCAGTGACACATGCTAAACTTATGGGCTGCGAAGTGCTTCCTGTCTAAGACTAGTTCTCCACAATAAGATTAATAATTTTGCTTCAAATGTAGATAAATTGAATCACTAAGCAGAGTGTTAAATTTCTACTGAAGATGTTCAGAACAAAACTTTTTTTAATGAAGGAAGCAGTGAAGTATATTTTCTTTAACGTTCTGTTGCAAGCTGCTTTATATCATCATAAATTACTAACAAAGAGGTCCACACTTGCAGTAACCTTGTCTTACACTCTCTGGCTTCATAGCAGGGATGACCTGTGTAATTTTTCTGGACCTCAAAAAGTAAAAAAATGTGAACAGAAATTAATTTGAATATCTCTTCCTGCTCTTGGCATCATTTAATGGAGATAAATTATTTAGAAAAAGTCATACATAATATTGACAGGATGAAGTAAACTTATTTTAAAAGGCCTTCATTTTTCACATTAAGGCACTGAGAAATATCTGAAAAAAAAATTAAAATTTTCCTATGGATAGTTGAAGCATTGGAAAGCTGAATGTCTAGACAGCATGGTATTTAAACATAGGCTTTGTTACCAGATTAACCTCCATTAACATTCTCTTTGCCATTTACTGTCTGTGTTGTTCAGTCACTCAGTCGTGTCCGACTCTTTGTTACTCCACGGACTGTAGCACGCCAGGCTTCCCTGTCCTTCACCATCTCCTGGAATTTGCTCAAACTCATGTCCATTGAGTTGGTGATACCACCCGACCATCTCATCCTCTGTCATCCCCTTCTCCTCCGCCTTCAGCCTTCCCCAGCATCAGGATCTTTTCCAATGAGTGGGCTTTTCGCATTAGGTGGCCAGAGTATTGGGATTTCAGTTTCAGCGTCAGTCCTTCCAATGAATATTCAGAGTTGATTTCCTTTAGGACTGATGTTTGATCTCTCTGAAGTCCAAGTGACTCAGGGTGTTGAGCAATTTCTTTAAACCCTAGTTTTAGTTTAAATTAATTGAAAATTGAATATATGAATGCTCAGGTCACAGAATTGTTATGACTATTAAATAGTCCATGAATTTTTTAGGAAATAGCCAAGGCCTGTTATAGTGTAACTGATTAACAAATTATATTGATTGTTAAATTACCTGCCTGTGTATTCTTTTGCAATCACATAGCCCTTTTACTTTACTTATCTTATATTACTCATATATCCTCACTTTATATGTAATTTATTTGTTTAATTTATCCCCCTAATTACACTATAAACTCCTTCAAAGAAGATAGCATGGCTTAGGATAAAATATGCAAATAGTTCATGTACAATCGTTATGACTGAATAAACAGATAAATTAATTAACACCTCAATTTACACCAAATACTAAGTTTTGCTGAGCTATGCAATAATGTAACTTTCAAAGGTAATTGCTTATCACCTAAGCACAGCACAGTGCCTTGGAGGATAATTTGAATGCTCAAAAGCTTCAGTTTTCTTCTTTAATATTTTTTTTCTGCCTATATTAGCTTTCTAGGGCTGCCATACTAATAAAATATCGTAGGCTGGATGTCTTAAACAGCAGAAATGTATTTTCTCACAGTTTTGGAGGCTAGAAGTCTCAGGTCAAGTTGTTGGCAGATTTGTTTCTTCTGAAGCCTCTTTGATTTGCAGATGGCTTAGCTTTTCTAGGTGGGTTTTCCTCTGTGCATGAGTCCTTGGTGTCTCATGTCAAAATATCCTCAGATTAGATTAAGGACCACTCTAAAAGCCTCATTTTAACTTAACCACTTTTTCAGACTTTATCTCCAAATATAGAGTCTAAGGTAGTGGGGGTTCAGAATTCAACATATGAATGGGGACATGGCACACACCAACCCAAAACACTGCCCTTTCCCTCTTCCTTTTGAATAAACTTGTTAATTAATAGTAGAGACTTGAAAGAGTAACTTGCTGACCACACCTCTTTGTGTGATCTTGTGTGTGTCTGTGTGGATAACAAACAGACACCTAAGCACCAAGGGACACATGATGCTCCAAAAGGAAAAGAAAGAAAAACACACAAGAATGTTGTATTTGCATCAAGTCACTAGTGTATTTCTTTGGACTTCTGACAAGCTACATACATGACTTAGGAAGGCCCAGGTAGCTCAGTGGTAAAGAATCTGCCTGTCAGTGTAGGAGAGGCAGATGACACAGGTTTGATCCTGGGTTGGGAAGATCCCCTGGAGGAGAAAATGGCAACCTATGCCAGTATTCTAGACTGGGAAATTCGATGGACAGACGAGCCTGGCAGGCTACAGTCCATGTGGTCACAAAGAGTCAAACATGACTGAGCGTGTACATATGTGCTATAAATACAGTATTCTATGCGGGATAGTTAAAAGCTTCAGGATATTATGCGTTTGACACTTGAAAATTTATGTCAAGAAATTCTGTTTTTCTCCAAGGAGAAAATCTCAAGTGGGAATCATATTGTAGGAAAGGGGACACTTTCCAGGGCCCAAGAGTGGGCCCTTGTCTAACACTTGGAAATGAACTGTCCAAGGAGACACACATGCTAACAGATCGAGAGACTTTATTGGGAAAGGGCACCTGGGCAGAGAGCAACAGGGTAAGGAGCCCAGGAGAAATGCTCGGCCATGTGGCTGGCAGTCTTGGGTTTTATGGTAATAAGGTTAGTTTCTGGGTTGTCTCTGGCCAATCATTCTGACTCAGGGTCCTTCCTGGTGGCACATGCATTGCTCAGGCAAGATGGATTCCAGTGAGAAGGATTCTGGGAGATTGGTAGGAAATATGGACTGGGGTTTCCTTTCCCCTTTGACTCTTTCCAGATTCTTCTGTGCGGGGAGCCGGCCTGACTGCTCAGGCCCCTTCTCGGCCCTGAGAGAGATCAAAAGGTCCCTCTCTGTCCCGCCACCCCTGATTTGTTAAAGTGCAAATTGGCCTTTCTCACCTCCCTCAAGGAAATCGCTGCAGCCACCATTTGCCTATTTTCCTGACTCTGATAAGATTATCGGGCTCCTGTGAATGGCTTATGTCTAGGTAGTCTTTACCTGATTGTAAGATGCTGGTGCCATGCTCTGCTGGAGTTAAGATAAACTCCTAAAACTAGTATCTGCAGTTCTGCACGTATACAAGTCTTTGATCTAAAATTTGGTGAATCCTGTTAGTATATATATGTATGTTACGCCTCAATAAAGTCGTCGGAATCAGTCAGAAGCTGACTCCGTCCCTCTCAACCCCATCTTTCTTAGTCTTTTATTTCTCAGGTGCACTGGTGATTGCGTCCTTGACCTGTTCATCTAGCCGGCAGGCCCGGCACTTCTGGTTTGTGGTAACTTGTTAGTTCAGCGTTCCTTACAAGAACCTCCTGTTCTAAGATGACTCACTCACGTGGTTACTATCAGGCCTGGCCAAACAGGGTGGTTTCAGTCAGTGGTTCCCCTAACAGTTAGTGTTTGAGTACCTTTAATCCTTTGTTTTTTTTCTTGCCTTGAGGGTAGACTGTGTTTCCCACTGACAGAACTTTATGTCTCTTCTTTGGAATTGCATTTCACACAGCCCCCTGAATCACCACAGAAGATTACCATGATCAGTCAATGAAGACCAGAGAAATGAAAGAATAACCACTTATCTGTGGTCATTTTCTTCTGATGCAATACATATACTAGTGAGCTAGAGACTTATGAGTTTGAAAGCTAAATTCGATTAGAAACTGAACTTTTATTTTTATAAGGAGCTCTTTTATCTTTGTGTGTAGGTCTCTGCTCATGTAGAAGTTTTTTAAAAGAATATGAAGAAGAACTAATTAGAATTAATCATAGCACTGTAAAAATTTAGCTTTAGAGAGACGTACCGTATTAGTATACACACATTATTTTATGGTGTTTTTAACGAGTGTGTTAGCAAACCAAACGTGGGTCTGCTAGTCTATGTGCCGTGAAGTCAATCTGTTGACACTGGGCTGTGTTGAAGTGTGACATTTAGTGTAAGGCATCAATGCTAAAAAAAAAAAAAAAAAAAAAGAACAAAAAACCACTATGTTTCAGGGAAGCAATTTTTAAAGGCAAGATGAGGGAGCTGATTCATGAGGTAAGTGATTGACTGAATTCTCTACTTAGCTGATGGTGAAGTAACGGGGTCATATCACAAGAGTTAACATTATCTGTTCTCAGGCTCCAGTAGTTCTGGGGGCTCTGTGTTCATGGTCTTCCAGTAGTTAACTTCTTCCATTTGGTGGGGGTTTTAGCATCTGTAAAACAACTCAGAAATGTGCATCAAATACTATTTTCTAGGTACGTCAGAGAGGAACTGCAGATTCTGCAACTGCCATATAGCTGATTTACTCTTTAAATTGTTACCGGTCCTCCTGGTCCACCTGCTACTTCTGCCACGTCATGTTTCACATCCTTTCTATCCTTCATGCTTGTGCCAGGTTTCCTGTCTCAGGGAAGGCCTGGGAGACCACAGTCTTTCTACAAAGAAGAGGCAGGCAGAAGGACAGGAGAGGGGTCTGACCTGGAAAGTCCTGTAGGTGTCCTGCTCAGTTGCAAGTGAAAGTAGGCTAACCTTTGGAAGGTTACCAGAATAAGCCCCCTGGAAATAAGCCTCTTTGGCAAATGGATTTGAGTTAAAAGCCATTGAGAACAAGCAGATGCAGGAGGAGCTCTAAGAACTGGGCACATGTTTGTTTTTCTTTTGTAAAGGAAATTTACATTAAAAAAAAGAAATTTACATTTGTAAAGATGTCTCCTCTCATACCAGGAAGAGGCCTCTTAATAACTCATCAGTGGAGAAGGCATCAGTTTAAATCTGCATCACAAATCTTACTAAATAACCCCTTTCCACCATACCTCCTGGTCCTGTGGGCATGCTGTCTCTTGAGTCCTGTCTGACTCTTTGCAACCCTATAGTCTGTTGCCTACCTCTCTCCTCTGTCCATGGGATTCTCCAGGCAAGAATCCTGGAATGGATTGCCATGCCCTCCTCCAGGGGATCTTCCCCAGGGATCAAGCCCGTGTCTACATTGCAGGCAGATTCTTTACTGCTAAGCCACCAGGGAAGCCCCACTTCCTGTTCACCATCCCACTATAAGCCCCCAAAGAAACCTTTTTTCCTTTGTTTAAACCTAAGGCATTGGGCATATAAGCCCAAATCAGTGATCGTGGTGTGGTAGTTTAGTCACTAAATTGTACTCGATTCTTGTAACCCCATGGACTGAAGCCCACCAGGCTCTTCTGTCTATGAGATTTCCCAGACAATAATACTGGAGTGGGTTGCCGTTCTTTCTACAGGTGATCTTCCCAGGGATCTAACATAGGTCTCCTGCATTGCAGGTAGCAAAGCCACAAGGGAAGCCTCATTACTGGGTGTACATGCTCAATCCACATGTTAATAAACTTATGTTTGTTTTTATCTTGTTAATCTATATTTGTCACTGTAATGCACAGCACCCCAACTGTAAAACCTAAGATGAGTGGAGGAAAAATATTTTGTTCCCTCCCTTACAATGTTATAACAATCTGAGTGACAGAAGTTCAACCGCTGGTGATTTGAGATTTTAGCAAATGAACACAGAAGACTTATTCACTTCTGAAATGTTCAAACATATTTTTCATCCCAGTAAATATGACCTGTGTTAGAGTTGTACTTAAAATTACTTTTCTAAATTCCCCATGTTGACTTATAAAACGATGCACGACTTGAGAGTTGTGAGTTAAGTTTTATTTGGGGCAAAATGAGGACTGCAGCCCAGGAGGCAGCACCTCAGATAGCTCTGAGAGACTGCTCCAAAGCGGCAGGGGGGGAATGTCAATATATAAGGTTTTGGTGAAAGGGGAGTTCAATACCATTAAGCACTCATTTTACAAAAGGTTTTTTGTTGGTCATGGGGATCTGATGTCACCATGATGGGATTTAGTGCTTCTCTAGAAATGCAAGGATTGAGATAATAAAATCTGTTCCTAAAAACATCCAGCTATCTGACCACCACCAGATTCCCTGGAGCACAGAGGGCCTCACTCCACTCTGAACTCCCTCAGGGGTGGTTGAAGGTCACCAGCTATAGCAGCAGGGGTTCCATCTCCATAGAGGCGGATGGCAAATGCCTTTGTTGTTCAGTCATTGGCAATGCTGTTGGCAAGTGCCAGTTTGTAGTTGACACCCAGAATGACTAGGAGAACTATCAGCGATCTTAGGAGAGGGAGAGAGAACTCAGCAATACCACTCTACACAAGTTATCTTTTTCAGGTACAGTTAATGGTGTTTCATTGTTTACTTATTTGTGATAGCATCTTAGGATAGCTGCTGACTGTCTTTAGATGCCATCTGGATCGCTCCAGGTATGTAGTAGTAGTAGCTTAATAAAGCTGTTGACAAAAAAGATGCACAATGTGAAAGTTGCTAGTTAAGTTTTATTTGGGCAAAGATGAAGACTGCAGCCTGGGAGAGAGCATCTCAGATGCTCCTCCGAAGATGTGTTCCAAAAAGGTAGTGGTAGAAGATCCATATATAAGATTTTGGTAAACCAGAGATCAAACTGCCAACATCTGTTGGATCATTGAAAAAGCAAGAGAGTTCCAGAAAAACATCTATTTCTGCTTTATTGACTATACCAAAGCCTTTGACTGTGTGGATCACAACAAACTGTGGAAAATTCTGAAAGAGATGGGAATACCAGACCACCTGACCTGCCTCTTGAGAAATCTGTATGCAGGTCAGGAAGAAGCAGTTAGAACTAGACATGGAACAACAGACTGGTTCCAAATAGGGAAAGGAGTATGTCAAGCCTGTATATTGTCACCCTGCTTATTTAACTTATATGCAGAGTACATCATGAGAAACGCTGGGCTGAATGAAGCACAAGATGGAAACAAAATTGCCAGGAGAAATATCAATAACCTCAGATATGCAGATGACACCACCCTTATGGCAGAAAGCAAAGAAGATCTAAAGAGCCTCTTGATGAAAGTGAAAGAGGAGAGTGAGAAAGTTGTCTTAAAACTCAACATTCAAAAAACTAAGATCATGACATCCAGTCCCATCACTTCATGGCAAATAGATAGGGAAACAGTGGAAACAGTGAGAGACTTTATCTTTTTGGACTCCAAAATTACTGCAGATGGTGACTGCAGCCATGACATTAAAAGATGCTTACTCCTTGGAAGAAAAGCTATGACCAACGTAGACAGCATATTAAAAAGCAGAGACATCACTTTGCCAACAAATGTCCATCTAGTCAAGTCTATGGTTTTTACAGTAGTCATGTATGGATGTGAGTGTTGGACTATAAAGAAAGAGCACCGAAGAATTGATGCTTTTGAACTGTGGTGTTGGAGAAGACTCTTGAGAGTCCCTTTGATAGCAAGGAGATCCAACCAGTCCATCCTAAAGGAACAGTCCTGAATATTCATTAGAAGGCCTGATGCTGAAGCTGAAACCCCAATACTTTGGCCACCTGTTGCGAAGAACTGACTCATTTGAAAAGACCCTGATGCTGGGAAAGATTGAAGGTGGGAGGAGAAGGGGACAACAGAGGATGAGATGGCTGGATGGCCTCACCAACTCAACGGATATGAGTTTGAGCAAGCTTAGGGAGTCAGTGATGGACAGGGAAGCCTGGTGTGCTACAGAGCAGTCCATGGGGTGGCAAAGATTTGGACACGACTGAGGGACTGAACTGAACTGATCCAAAGACCTGGTCCACCAGTTTCCCTGGGGCACACAGGGCCTCACTCTGCACCCTGAAGTCCCTGAGGAGGTGTTGAAGGGCAGTAGGTGCAGCAGCATGGGGTTCAGTCTCTGCAGAAAGTGGCTTAGTTTCTCAGTGCTGTCCGACTCTTTGCAACCCCATGGACTGGAGCCCACCAGGCTCCTCTGTCTGTGGAATTCTCCAGGCCTGAATACTGGAGTGGGTTGCCATTCCCTTCTCCAGCGCATCTTCTGGGCCCAGGGATTGAACCACGGGTCCCCTGTATTGCAGGCGGATTGTTTACCATATGTGCCACCAGGGAAGACCAATCTCTGCAGAGGCAAATGCCCTTGCTGTTGTTCAATCACTGACAAATATTCTTGGCAAGTGCCAATTTGTAGTTGACAGTCAAGTGCCAATTTGTAGTTGACAGAGCACTTAACAGAGTTTTATTAATAGATTTTAATGAAATTCAAAGATTTTTAAAAAAATCTTGTTACTTCATCAGAGGTGTCCTAACATTGCCAAGTTTGAGTTTAACTAGAACTATAATATATTTGGCCCCCATTTGGATCTAATGTTCTTCCATCCTTATATTTCAAGACTGTGTCCTCCATTAATTTCTTCATTTGTGATACAATGTAATTCTGTAAAAATACTGCACTAGGAATTTCTCACTTTTAGTTGACTGAGAAACCATTTGGAGAATTCTGAAAAGCTATGAATTTCCTCTCTAGGAAAATGCATACCGGAACTTACATGCATACTTTTGCACACAGGTTCAAGGTTAAGATTTCTGATTACATGTCACTGATCTCAAGTTTTTTGTTTGTTTGTTTGTTTTTAAATTGCATCTTCATAAATGAATTTGGACCTACGAATTTTCTGGTATGACTTCTTAGGTTTGGTTTGTGTAACTCCAGGAGAAAATTTCTGCTTAGATTTTATTAAAAATCATTATTCTTACCCATAAGAATAGACAAACTAATCTGTGTTTTAAGTATAGTACAAAGTATTTTCATTTGGAATCATTAATATAAAAGCCCTACGGAATTTGCTCGTGGCCCAATAGTTAGACTTAATGTTTTCCCTGCCAAAGGCCAGTTCAGTCCCTGATTGGGAAACTAAGATCCTGCAAGCCCAACAGCTCTGCCAAACAAACAAACAAAAAGCCTTTAGATACAGATCGACATCTGGTGTAAACAAAGACATTTATTGTAAAAATAATTCTGTGAAAAGCTGAATATTGTCAAAATGCAATTCAGAATAAAAGTATATGACTTCCCACTTAGATTTTTATATTCTGGGAAATTGTGATCTAGAGATTGATGTGATTTATGGTATGGCATTAATGGTAACCAGATGATTTTATATCACTGTATATCAAATGCTGTTTTATGCTAAAGACTGATTCAGTAACTGCCAAAAGCAGATATGTATTTGACATGGTAGAAGGATTTATGAGTGTCAACTTAAAGAGAAAACTCACATAAGAGTTGTGAGTTTTATTCAGAGTCTTACAGAGGACTACAGTTTAATAGGCAGCTTCTCAGTAGTTCTAGGAAACTGCTCCAGAGAGGTAAGGGAGGAAGCTATTTTATATAGGATTTTCAGCTGTGGAACACATGCAGTCAAGCATACATCTTTGTAAAAGATTACTGCTGGGCCCAAAGAACAGATGTCTCAAGTTAATGATTTTAATGCTTTTCTATGTACGAAAAGATTCAAGAATTTAGATTCATTAAAATTCCTCCTGAGATATACCTCTAACCATCTATGGAGACTATTTTTGCAATGCCTAGGGTACCATTCTGTCTTTCACCCCACATTCCTCTCAGGGTGCACTGTAGGTCAGCAACTGCAGCGGGCGACGATTTCATCCTTATAGAACCTGGTGGTGAGCTACACTGTTCTTTGTTTACACGGGTATTACAGTGAAGATAAAATCAACACATGAACCAATTAGGAAATAATTATATATGTGTATCATGTCGTGCAGTAGTTAGAAAAATTTTTTTCAAAAGGAAAGTCATAGATAGAGTTTTTTGATATAGATCAAATTGGATGGTAGAAAGAAGAAAGCAGCATTTCCTGGTCTGAGTTGTAGCAATATCTCACTGGAAGAGGAAAGGGTATTAATTAAATGTTAATCTTTCAAAGCAATTATGTCTTACCTCTGGCTTCTGCTGCCACGTTTACACCCTTGTCTTTCTTGAATCTTACTATTGTTCGAGTACCATCTCCAAATATAGCCACCCTGTGATTTAGGGCTTCAAGGTATGAGTTTTGTGGGGGATGCAAACATTCAGTCTATAAAGCAACTTTTAAGCAAATAAAAAAAGAAAAAGAAATAAGAGCAAGTGGAAGAGACAGAAACTATACAAAAAACTTTCAAAGGTATGGAGAATAGTAAATGTGTCAAACTTTTGTTTTTCCAAAAATAAAGAAGCAAAAATGCAAATTGGAGGGAGGTAATTTTTGAATAATGTCTGAGAATATCCCTGATTTTTTTTTTAAAGTAAAACCTCAAATTTAAACAGTCTCAAAGAATGTCATTCAGAGTAGACTAAAAACACACTAAAAATAGAAACAGATAAAGTGAAAACTAAAAACATGAAAAATAAGTGAAGATTTGAAAAAACTCAAGAAAAAAGAAGCAGATGACATATCCAGAAACAGGTTAACATCAGGTTAAGAGTCAGGTTAACATCAGCATTTACCATCAACCACACAATTATAAGAAGACAATGAAGAACAATTTTTAAACTGCTCAGGAAAGAACTATGAAATTTGAACATAGAATTATATATCCACCCAAATTATCATTTGAATGTGAAAGTAAAATACATTGTCAAAAATGTAAGGCCTCAAAATTTTACCACCGAGAAAAGTTCTTTGGAATTATTCTCAGATGAAGAAATTCAGGCAGCTGAAAATGTTTTCCATAAAGTCTGTCAACCCCCAAATTGGCAAAGTTGCCACAAGTGCGTGCCATCCACCTCTACAAGGATTGAAGTCCAGTCTGCAGGACTGCAGCACCCCTCTGAAGAAGCTCAGGTCGGAGAGCCGAAATGTGGCAACTCTGGTCTCCCAGAATACTGGCAGGACAGTTCTTCAGATAGCTAGATATGTTCAGGAGCTATTTTACGAGTCCAGTTCTTATATCTCCTTATATCTAAGAAAACACCAAAATCCTTCCTGGTGATGACTGTTTCTCATGGCTAGCAGAAGCTTCACAAGACCAGCAGAAACAGTCTGAAAAATAAACGTGCCTGATTGCATGTACTCCCCCTTCAGCAAAATCACGTATTTATTGACTTCCCCTCTACCTCGCTGCAGCAATTTCTCAGAGCTGTCTGAGGTTCTGTCTCCTGAGCTGCAGTCCTCATTTTGCCCCAAATAAAACTTAACTCACAACTCTCACGTTGTGCATTTTTTAAAGTTGACAGGTCCAAGATATTAGGTATTTTAGACTTGGCAGGTCACATAAAGTTTCCGTTGTTTGTTTCTTTGTTCATCTGGCTTTTTACAATACTTTAAAAATATAGGAAATTTTCCTGTATTTGATGAAATGGTTAACACTTCATCTTCCAATGCAGGGGGTGCAGGCTTGATCCTTCGTTGGGAAGCTAAGATCCCACGTGCCAAAAAACTAAAACAGAAAACAGAAGCAATATTATATCAATAACAAATTCAATAAAGACTTTAAAAATGGGGTCCCCATCAAAAAACTTAAAAGAAAATTCTAAGTATGGATATATACTAAAACAGGCTGCAAATAAGTTTGACCCATAGACAGATGGTATAGCATGAAAATTCTTGAAGGTATTGAATAAAAAGAAAAAAAAATCTAGGAAATATACAAAGTAAAGAAGATCAAATAGTGAATAAAAAATTGCTGTAAATATTTTGACCAGAATTAAAGTGACCCGTTTTTTCACATTATGGCACATGTTAAAGATTATAATAATGAAGTGACACATAGATAAATGAATATTAATAGACTATGCCAAATCACCAGAACAATAAAAAATTGAATATATAACTTTTGAAACATTAATTAAAATTGTATAAAGAAATGTAGGTAGAGATAAAGAAGAAACTGTGGTAAAGAGAAAACATGAAATAAGATGAAAAATGCCCTGATATTATACACTTGCTATTTTAAAAGTTCAAGATGATAATTATTATCATATACAATATAACAATATAATCATCTAATGTATGTGACAATAACTAATAAAACTGGGATGGAGTAAGAAATGAAAATAAATGAACTTTTTAGTAAACTACTTTAGCACAATTCTTTCAGAAACTGATAAAGCAGAGAGAAAATAAAGTTCAGTCTATTTGAATAATGTGATTAATGAAATTTCCTTTTCTTTTTTACCAAATAATCTTCAAATTCTCTCTTAAACATGGAAGAGAAGTAGTTAAATGTATACGTGAAGTCACTCAATCGTGTCTGACTCTTTGCGACCCCATGGACTGTAGCCTACCAGGCTTCTCCATCCATGGGATTTTCCAGGCAAGAATACTGGAGTGGGTTGCCATTTCCTTCTCCAGGGGATCTTCCCGACCCAGGGATAGAACCCAGGTTTCCCGCATTGTAGGCAGATGCTTTATCCTCTGAGCCACCAGGGAAGCCCTAAAATATATACCTGGAAATGCTAAAAACCTGAGATAAAGTAACTTATGGATTAAGGAAGATATCATAAAGCAAATATGAAATATTTAGAGCAGAAAGGAATTTAAAATAGTAATCAACAACATTCAACTTAAACTATAAGTTATAACTTTGTGCTTATATAAGAAATCAAACAGAAAATTGTAAGTGTTAGCAAGAACATAGGTAAATAAAAGAACATAAATTGGTACAAAAATTCTGTAGATCAACTGGGTGGAATTTAATACACCCAATGACATAAAATTTGGTACCTCTGAATATGCAGCCATGGCTGTGATACAGATTTCAAATAAAATATAAAAGCTGGGGTATCTCGGTGTGTTTTGGTTTGTTTTGTTAGTGGTAGGACATTAAGAACCTTAGATATCCTTCATAAAGGGGATAGATAAGTAAAGTGGTATGGATACATGCCATAAGGTAGTATATTATAGTTACAAGCAACAAACCAGATAAACCTTAGCCAAAGTGAATATATCATTAAGACGTGAGATACATACCACAGCACATTTTACATAAATCAAAAACATGTACATAAATGCAACAATAATTATATTTATAAAGACACATATTAAACACATTGTAATGAATGCTTATGGGTAGGGGGAGAAATAACATAGGAAAGAAAAAGAAAAAATAGAAAAACAAAACAAGGAAGCAATGATGTTGGTTTGCCATAAACATACCAACATAATGCATTCAGCTTCCTAAATTTTATGTCTAAGAATTAAAAAAAAAATAAAACTAACACCAAAAACATTTTGTATTAGGGTATAGCCAATTAACAATATTGTGGTAGTTTCAGGTGAACACTAAGGGACTCAGCCATACATACACATGTATCCATTCTCCCCCAAGCCCCCTTCCCATTAAAAATTAATTTTAGAAGAGTTAAATTTGCTTTCTGAGACAAATGAAAGTTTTGAAGATTAGCTAAAGGAATAGTGAATTAAGGAGGTGAAAAGGTAGATATCTGGGAAAGTACCCACTTTTTAAGTTGAAGTTTGCCTTAGATTTGCTTCTGAGAGTAAATTTTGGTAAACCAGGAAGAATTGGGATTTTTAGAATGGAAAGATAATGAGTGCAAAATATATCCAATGCTACAGTTTATTTGAACACAAAGGATGTGTAATTAGTTAGATATATATGATTTTTGTGACTTTCTCCAGTACAACTCTAACAGGAACAGAAAAAGCAAGGAGGTGAAATAATCCAGAGTCATAGATAAGATTTATAAAAGACTTCGAAGGCAAAATTTTCTTGGTCCTAGATATATAAGTCATGGGTGAGACGGAAGGCTAGTACTGCAAAAAAGTAGATTAAAAGTTGTAGAGTTATAGAAAGGGAAAAATGATATAAAGATTTGGTAATACATCCAATGAAACAGGCTGAAAATATCTTTCAGAAAAAATTATTTTTAAAAATATCAAATATTTCAAATGTGATTTGTGCTGATGTTAGTCAGTTTTTTCTTTTTTTTTTAAACCTGCAGCAGTAACAGTTTAAAAATCTCACTGATTTACGAAGACAACAGTCTATTTCTCATGCTTGTTGCATGTTGATGGCTCCAGGTCAGCTGTTGCTCTTCTCTGTTGAATGCACTGTCTTTTCTCCAAGATCCAGACTGAATAAGAAACCCCTATTTGAGACATGAATTTTTGTGGCAGAGGGAAAGAGCAAGACGGCTGGCCTTTTAAATCTTCAGTGGTTCTTAAAGCTTGTGTTCGGTCATGCCTCTGTTACATCCAGTCACATCCCGTGGCCAAAGTCACATAGATCAAGGCCAACATCAGTAGGGTGGGAGGATGTATATTTCTCCAAGTGGAGGTCCAATATATCTCATGGCAGCAGGGGAAAATTCTTCAAGCCCAGAGTCATCTCTTGAGAGAAGGGGTGGGAAGACAAAGCAAGACTCTTGATGCAACTTTTTATTAAAAAGTGGGCTCTGGCTCCAGTGTGTTGAAGTCCACCTGTGAGTTATGAATCCTTGCTCCTTTGCCCTCCGGGAACCTATTAGAAACTAGGAATGGCAGCAGACCAAGTAGCACCGTATTGGTTTATTCACTTATTATTGAGTGAATAAAGCCAAACAGAGCCAACAGAAAGGTGAGAAGTAAGGGGGTGAATGGTTCTTGCAAAGGTTCAGAAATAAAAGGAGTCTGGCGTGATCTTTCCTGCTGGTGGCTGTATCAGCCCTGTCAAGCAAGACGGCAACCTCATTGAATCATGAAGGATTTTCACTCAGTTCTGGCAGTTGATATGACCTTTTTTTTTTTTTCAATTTAAAGTTGGCATCTAGAACCTTCTATGTTACCAAGACTTTTCACTTTGTCTTAATCCTTTGATGGTAATAACACTATTAACAACAATAAAGCCACTAACATTGATGTAGCATCTTACTATTTATAAACACTCTGCTGTAGTTTAAATGTGTTCTCAAATCAACCCCATGGAGTAGGGTCACTGGTTATTATCATGTTGCTCTCCTATCTCACCCTTTCTTCACCCTTTCTATGTCCTGCTTTGTGTTCTGGGTAGGATGAAGGAGGCTGATCCATGAAGACCTGGATTCCATGGTCTCTGATTTATAGTTGATCTTGGCTGAAGAAAGATAGTAGCTAAGAGGGCACATGATCATGGAAAGAAGTTTGATCTTTATCAAGAAAGAGAATTTTTTTTTTTTAAATTCTAAGGGCATATAACATATGGGCATAGTACTTTTCTGTATGTAAAAATGACTGCCTCTATATAATCAATCTTCTTTAGCAAAGCAGGAAAATAATTATTGAAATAAATAGATAAGAAGCATTCTTCTGCCTCTGCTCCTTGAGTATTATGCATTCTCTTCTGGGAATGAAAGACATCTCAGCAAAGTATTTTATGAGGGCTTAGATGATAAAATCTTTATTCCCAGTTGCTCTGGGTAAGATTTCCCCCTACATCCTTGCTGTACAATCGCCATCACTACCATCATCAAAGCCATTGATGAATGTTGTGCTATGTAAAAGGATGTTGTGAATTGAGTTTATTGCAACATGAAAATTTGTAAATCTGAAGCCTCAACCTGTAGATGACTCTTTGGATATATATAACATTTCTTGGCAACTCAAACCTCAGCACAGCCAAGCTGCCATCTAGCCATCTTAGATGCCCGTGCCATCGTCAGCAGAGTGGGCCTGTTCGGGTCAGCCAAGGTCTACCCAGATCATTGCTTGACTTTAAGTTAATATCCTAATGGAACCCTTGCTGTGCAATTTGTAGCAACCCATTGGGCGAGCTGGGGAAAGGGGTTACTTCCAAAAGCCTTCTTCTCTTTCCTGCCAACCAAAGCATTGCGGTATAAATTCATTCCTCCAAACTGCTTAGTCTCTGTAATTAACTCTGCTCTAGGAATAGCTGTTTTATAACTGTTGCAAATCAAAGGACTATGCCACTGAAGTATTCACTTGCCAGGAGACTGTGACATCTTATCCATTAAAGGAATGATGTTTAAGAACAGCCCCTTCTCCTTTTCTTTTTGAAAGACTGCTTCACTGAACGGACATTGCCTTGAGTTGTATTGAGGGAAATGGGAGTTGAATCAGCAGCACTTGTACAATGCCTAACTCCTATTACTCTGCTCCCAGGAGCTTTGAATTTGCATGGCTTAGCAGACTGCTGGCTGTAATGATAGAACTCAGAGTGGGTTGACAGCACTGGAATGTCTAAGGATGTACTATGCTCTTAGTCTTCATTTTTCAGAATTCACCTCGTAAGAGGCAGACAGTGCTTTTGAGGATGAGACTAATAGTCCCTAATTCCTTGGGTGTTCATTGTGGAATGCTTTTTACCCGTGCTAAGGTAACCTGCTATTAATATGGATGTAATACACAATGCTATTGAAATGTCCACTGTAATGCACCCTTCATGAGTGTCTATTACCTTTTCAGCAGCTCCTGATTCCATAGTTTGAATTAACCTCTTTGGCAATGAGCGAACATTCTGCATAGCGCATCAGTGTGTAGTTGCATATGGAATACGGGCTGAGAGAGCGTTAGTTACTCACGTAGACCATGGCTTCGTCACATGGCCTGTGGTCCCTGCCCCAGACAGAGAGAGTCCCATAAAATATGGCTCTTAATTATCAGAAACTCAATAGCAGAACAAAACATGTGTTTCTGTGTCATATTTTAGATTCCACAGCTAAGTGATATCATATGGTATTTGTCTTTCTCTTTCTGAGTTAGCAGAAATGAACACAATGTTGCAAATCAACTATCCTTGAATAAAATAAATTTTAAAAATATTAAAAAAATACTATACAGGCTGAAAAGAAAACCAACTTGCTCATTTTTTACTTCAATTTTGCAGAGATGCAGATTTGATCCCTAGGTCAGGAAGATACCCTCCAGGAGGTAATGGCAACCCACTCCAGTATTCTTGCCTGGGAAATCCATGGCCAGAGGAGTAAAACAGGTGGCACTAGTGGCAAAGAGTCCACCTGCCGATGCAGGAGACCCAGGAGATGCGGTACGATCCCTGGGAAGATCCCCTGGAGGAAGGCATGGCAACCCACTCAGTATTCATGCCTGGAAAATTCCATGGACAGAGGAGTCTGGCGGGCTACAGTCCATGGGGTCACAAAGAGTCGGACATGTCTGAGGGACTGAGCACACACATTTACTTCAATTAATTGCTATCATATAATATGTTAAGTAAATCTGATTAAATGTTCCTGGCTTTTATGTCTCTGATAAAAGTAGAATTATTTTGTCCCATCAATTATAATCAGGAGTCATAATCAGGATTTAAGAAATTTTCTGTGCTTGAGACACAAGATCAAGTTGATGACAAATTAATGTTAACAAAATTGAGGGATTTTAACATAGGGATTTGGAAGAGAAGGTTTAATCTTAGAAAAAAAGAAATCTCAAAATGCAGATAACTGAGGGATTTCTCTTGTGGGCCAGTGATGAAGACTCTGCACTTCCAATTCAGGGGACATGGGTTCCACTCCTGGTCGGGGAACTAAGAACTCCTTCCCCCCCAAAATGTGGATAATTGAAATTTTACCTTTGATTTTGCAAATAGATTTGAAAAAAGCTGAGACCCATGAAAATAGCAGTAAATCTGGGCAGATGGCTTTTTTCCTATTTTTTACTTTTTCAAATCTCATTCATATTCATCTGTGTAGTTAATATTTGTTCTTTTTATATGTTCAGGAGTACATGTCTCATCTCCCTTATTGGACTGTGAATTTGAGGTAAGACAGTTAAGTGTCATTCACCTATGTACCCCTTCCAGTACATAACATGCTATTTTGCACAGAGTATTTAAAAGCTCTTTGTAATGGAACTATTCCATTTCGAGCAAGCTCCAGGAGATTGTGAAGGACAGGGAAGCCTGGCATGCTGCAGTCCACGGGGACACGAAGAGTCAGACACATCTGAGCGACTGAACAACTACAAAATGGATATATGATTTAAGCAGCGGTAGTTTGTATTGATTCAATATAATTCAGCCTTAAAACAAACAGGTGAATATATGCTGAATTTCTTAAGCAGCGCCCCTATTTCTATTTATTAATACATTTCTGTAACCTCTTGCCATGCCTTGCTCAGTTGTGTCCGACTCTTTGCTACCCCATGGACTGTAGGCCTCTAGGCTCCTCTGTCCATGGAATTTTCCAGGCAAGAATACTGGAGTGGGTTTCCGTTTCCTACTCCAGAGGATCTTCCCAACCCAGGGATCGAACCTAAATCTCCTGCATCTGTTGCATCAGCAGGCGGTTTCTTTACCACTGAGCCACCTGGGCAGCTTGTTCATATTTAAGGTGGTGTGTGCGCGCTAAGTTGCTTCAGTTGCGTCTGACTCTTTGTGACCCCACAGACTGTAGCCCGCCAGGTTCCGCTGTCCATGGGGTTCTCCAGGCAAGAATACTGGAGTGGGTTGCCATTTCCTTCTCCCAGAGGATCTTCCTGACCCAGGGATCGAACCCCATTCTCTTAGGTCTCCTGCATTAGCAGGCAGGTTTTTTTTACCACTAGCACCACAAACCGTTTTCACTTGGTCATATTAGGCCCCTCCTAATTTCCTGAAAGTGTATTTTCACCAATATGGATTATTGCCCATACTAGGTGGTGTGGTTATTCTTGTTCTTACACTTATCATTCAAAGAAGGTTGACCAAAATTTCCTGTGTCAAGCCTGCAAGTGGATCATAGTGTTAGTTGCTCAGCCATGTCCATCTCTTTGAGACTCCGTGGACTGTAGCCCACCAGGCTCCTCTGTCCATGGAATTCTCCAGGACAGAATACTAGAGTGAGATTCCATGCCCTTCTCCAGGGGATCTTCCCAGGGATCAAACCCAGAGCTCCCACATTGCGGGCAGATTCTTTACCGTTTGAGCTACCCGAGGAGCCCCATTAGTTAATAAAAAAGATGAAGCTTTGCACACATAAATCCAATGTACCAGTATTATCCAGTTTTCAATATTCAATATGCATCCATTTTTTGGAAAAAAGTTCTTGACCTAAAAAGCAATGCAAATAGATATCCTAAATTTGAAAATATTTGCTTGGTACCAACAGTAGATTTATTTAATGCCAGGACTGAAACATATTTTAATAGATTTCTAAAATAAAAAAGACAATGAGAGAGTTCAACCTGTTCAAATAAAATGATAAATATAGCCACTAATAATAGGAAAAAATATGACATAAATAATGGTAAGCTGGAAAATAATTGTAGAAGTTTATGGTTATTGGGCTGAATCTAATATGATATTAAATTTCTACTGACATTTCAAGAGCTGTCCTAATTAATCAATTGGTAATTGCAGCTATGATTACCAGCCGTGATTATGATTAATTGCCAATTGTGATTGATCCTCCAATAATTCTGACAGGTTCTTCAATATAGAATCTCTGCTGCATTAAGTAGGATTTGGGAGGCAGAGTTATTAAAGGCAAATAATCAAACCCTTCACTCTCATTATGGATCTGTCCTCAGGGGACAAGATTTGTGATGTTGGAATCATGGATAGATTCACAGTAGGGGAACGCCAAGAGAGGACAACATCACGCCAGAGATTATTTTTGTAAAATAGACTGATTGTGGAGATGGAGTGTACATTTTCTAATGATACATTTACTTTAGGCTTACATTCATTACACCCCCTACCAGTTGAGCCGCCTTTCATTATAACAGTATGATCTTCTTAGGTAGCCCAATCACTACGTTTTTCAGTTCTATGCACAGTGAAAATAAATACCTGTGTGCTTTTCCAACCATCATGTTACAAAATGGTTCATTATTTAGTTCTTAGGCGAGTACCATGAACCCAAGATCACAAGCAGAGGGAAATATTTCTCGGACTTCATCGTAAATGAGGACGTCTTCTGGGTCACTTTCTGGAATGTGTCATTAGCCTGGTGCCAGGTGGAGGTGCACAGCTGTGGTCCCAGAGGGGAGCACTCCTGCTCCCTAACGTGGCTTGTCACCATGAGGCCTCCCAAAACACGGACAGACCTCCTCTTCAAAGAGCCTCATACTTCAGGCTAGCGCGGTGATTTCAGGAAGGTGAGCTTTTTCAGAAAATACTGAAAACCAGACTAGTTTTCAGTGAATAAGGAAAGAACCAGAATGTATGCACTGTGGGGCCCGAGTACATGTCTTTTATGCTCTGCTGCAGCCTGAGTACTTTTTTAAAGTCCCTACACCAGAGCAGAGAGGCAGTATACAACAAATGAATGAAAGAATGAATGAATGAACACGTGTACACACTCCCAAAGGTTGAGATTTGGCATTTATTGAAAATGTATACAGTTAAATCCATATAATTAGTAATTGACAGTTGAACAACTTATGCTAAGCTCGCTATAGCTCCAAAGCTCATGCTTAACTATTATGATATTCACCTTGGGGAAGTGAATACAGAGACAGTAAAGACAGAGTGAAGGAAAATACAACAAACTTAGCGACTTGAAACAACACAAATCTATTAATTTACAGTTTAGATGTCTTAAGTTCAAGATCAGTCTCATTGGGCTAATGCAAAGGTGTCAACAGGGCTGTAGGGGAGGATTTGTTTCCTTGACTTGGCAGCTTCTAAAGGGCAAGTGCCTTCCTTGGCTTGTGGCTCTTTATTCTGCCTTCAAAGCCAGCAGCATTGAGTTGTCACATCTTCACTGACTGCTTGTGTCTTCACATCACATCCTCTGACTCTGAAACTCTCTTGCCTCCTTCATAAGGAGGCTTGTGACTATGTTGAACTCAAATAGAAAATCCAGGTGATCTTCCCATGTCCAGATTCTTAATCTTGATTCTTAACGTCATCTGCAAAGTTCCTTTTGTTATGTAAGGTGTTATAAGGTCTGGGCATTTGAACATAAAACGTCTTTGGAGAGCTATTATTCAGTTATTATAGAGTTGTGTGGGCTTCCTGGGTGGCTCAGATGATAAAGAATCTGCCTGCAACATGGGAGACCTGGGTTCGATCCCTGAGTTGGGAAGATTCCCTGAAGGAGAGCATGGCAACCCATTCCAATATTCTTGCTTGGAGAATCCCCATGGACAGAGGATTCTGGCAGGCCATGGTCCATGGGGTCACAAAGAGTAGGACACGACTGAGCAAGTAGAATTGTGTATGGTGTCATCTGGATTGTTTTTGTTTTTCCCTGGTTCTTTTCCTTCAGTTTACCTAAATCACACCCATCCTCCCACTCCTAGGACTGGATTAACAATATATTCATAATCTGTAAAAGAAAAGGGCTTTTCTCATGACTGAGCACACATGCCAAGAGAAAATGAACCACAGTTCAGATGTTTTTCATGACAATATTGTTTATGCCTGGCAAATCTTGGAAGTTACATCAGTATCACTTAGTTAGAAACTATGAAAAATTTTGAAATAATAGGAAAATAATGACGGAAGATGAAGACTTGCTTGTATTTTAAGTAAAAGAAGCAGCATAGAAAATAGTGCCAGCTTTGTAATATGTATGCATTTGAAGAAGGCTAGAAGAAAATATAGGAATGTGAATTTAATTTATAAGAAGTCATGAGCACTTTTAACTTTCTGCAGCATTTTTTTTCTTATTTTCTGGCTTCCGTCTCCTCCATGTGATATCCGCTAAACATCAGCTTCCACTGAGATTCTCTAAATTATGCTTTATAGAGTATGTGCTTAGTCGTTCAGTTGTGTCCAACTCTTTCAGACCCTTTAGAGTGAAGCTCGCCAGGCTCTTCTGTCCATGGGATTTTTCAGGCGAGAATACTGGAGTGGGTGTGTATCTGAAAATTTAGCTCACTCACAGTACTGCATGCAGGAATCATTTCTACCTAACTTGATTGTATATTTTGGATTCATAAATCACTTGGCATATAACTGAACATTCAAATTATAAAAAAAAAAAAACTTTGTGAAATATGTAGTATGCAATGTCAGCAGGTGTTCTATGCATGGACTGGAACAATTTATGTCTGTCTTTCTGTGGGAATTACTCGGTACCTCTTTCACACACAAAAGTATCCTGATTTGAAAGATAAATTATGTAGTTCCCCTAAATATGCATCACCTGTCATGGATTAGTCTTGGTAATAATAGTAACCCGTGGTTCCTAATCTCAACAAAAGAGTTATAGAAAGTTTGAGGCTTTGTGGCAGGCCGAATAATGGTTCCCCACCCCTCATCTTAAATGCCCACATCTTAATCCTGTGAGCCTGTGAATATGTTACAGTATACAGCTAGAGGAATTAAGGTTGCAGATGGGATTAGGTTGCTAATCAGTTGATCTTAAAATAAGAGGATTATCCCAGATAACCTGGGTTTGCTCAACATAACCAGGAGGGTCCATAAATGGGGAAGAGAGTTAGAAAAAGGAATAAGAGGTATGTATGACTCTGGAAGAGAGAGCCAATATCGCTGACTCTGAAGATGAAGGAAGGGCCCCCAGAAACAAGGAATACACTTCTTTAGAAGTGGACAAGATGAGGGAACAGATATCCCCCCTAGCCCCCGCCCAGAACCTCTGGAGGAAATGCGGCTCTGCCAACATCTTGCTTTTAGCTCAGTGATACCTGTGAAAAATGTCTGACCTCTAGACTGCAGTATAGCATGTTTGTGCTGTTTTAAGCCACAGCATTTGTCATAATCTGTTGCAGCCGCAATAGAAAATTGGTACAGACTTACAGTTCTGCCCGGACTGGAGTACAGGACAGGACCGCAGACACACAGTAGTCTTAGAAAGAGGAGCAGCCTGCGTTGAGTAATGAACTTCTGACCGCTCCGGATGCGCTCAGGGGAGCCTGGAGCCCAGATGATGGAGCTGTAGAGCTCGGCAGGATGGTGCATGCAGATGGGATCTGTGTGCCAGGATCAACCATCAGAGGGTAGATGCCTCTTTTGTTTGTTTTGTCTTTGCTTTTTGGGCCACACAGGGGCATGAGGGATCTTAGTTCCTCATTCAGGAATTTTCATTGGAAGGCCTGATGCTGAAGCTGAAGCTCCAATACTTTGGCCACCTGATGCGAAGAGTCAGCTTATTGGAAATGACCCTGATGCTGAGAAAGACTGAAGGCAGGAGGAGAAGGGGACGACAGAGGATGAGATGGTTGGATGGCATCACCGACTCGATGGACATGAGTTTGAGCAAGATCTGGGAGTTGGTGATGGACAGGGAGGTCTGGCGTGCTGCAGTCCATGGGGTCGCAAAGAGTCAGACATGACTGAGCGACTGAACTGAACTGAACCGGGGATCAAACTCACGCCCCCTGCAGTACAAGCACAGAGTTTTAATCAGTGGACTGCCAAGGAAGTCCCTAGATGTCTCTTTTCTTTGCCTATCATTCATCACTTTAGAATTAAAGAAAAATGTCAATTAAAAAAAAACAAAAAAAACCCTCTCTTTTCTCAACAAGATGACTGGCTATAATGATGACAGGCTCTCATTTTCTGCTTAGGACTGAGGAGTTCCCTCAAATAAGGGATTTTCAGGTTCCTGGGAAACTGGAATCTTTGTTCACCTTACATATAGCATCATATTTCATTTACTCCAAAAAAGACCTCTAGGTAAGAAAGTTTGGTGTAAAAAAGAATTTTTTTAAAAAGTAGAAAAAATCAAAAACAGTCTTCATTTATTAAAGCTTGAAAACTTTGGTTCACAATATTAAAGTATGTAATGAGATACTCTTCGGCTTTTCTGTAATGACAGAAGCAATATAAGCTCAATTTTGAGAAGTAATGTCACGTTGAAAAATTCTGTGGATTGCCTTAATTTTATAGAGAAACCAAGAAAGAAATGAGCCAAATTAGCTTTTTTCTAATTCATGAAACCACAGAATTATATAGTTGAAAGGACTCTAGATTTGTAAAATTGAGAGTACCTAGTGCCTCTGAGCAGAGAAGGCAATGGCACCCCACTCCAGTACTCTTGCCTGGAAAATCCCATGGATGGAGGAGCCTGGTAGACTGCAGTCCATGGGGTCGCTAAGAGTCAGACATGACTGAGCAACTTCACTTTCACTTTCATGCATTGGAGAAGGAAATGGCAACCCACTCCAGTGTTCTTGCCTGGAGAATCCCAGGGACAGGGGAGCCTGGTGGGCTGCCTTCTATGGGGTCGCACAGAGTCAGACGCAACTGAAGCAACTTAGTAGCAGCAACAGTGCCTGTGAGATGCCTGAGACCATAGTCAGGAGCCAGAAAGGGGCCAAGTGAGGTCTTCAGCCTCCACTTCCATTAGGACAGGAGCAACCTACAGTACTTAACATTTTCATTTGCAAAAGGGTTCTTTGGTTGAAATATTGGGTTGTCCAAAAAGTTTGTTTGAGATTTTCCATAATGGTTTATGGAGACGACTGTTTATTAATAGAAACCACTGTTTTTATCCAAGCCCATTATGTTGCAAATGAGGAAACAAAGTACCAGAGACAGAAAGGATTTGTCCAAAGTCACCAAAAGTTCCCACCTAAGACTCCAGGCCACACCCAGTTTCCTTTCTACATATACCCTGAATTGCCTTAGCAATACATGGCAATGTAAGGCTGTTTTGTCTGATATCTGAACAGTAAGACAAATGCCAACCACCCAATGATCCAGAAGGTTGGACATTCCACAATATTTATTATTTCATGAAATCATATTATCATTAAATGTTAGAACCAGATGGGCTCATTTTCTAATTCTCTCATTTTATAATTAGAAGCTATGAAGGTTAAGTGAGATTTTCTGAGGTCACGCAGACGATCAATGGCAATCCTGTTATTCCAAGGGAATTTCATTATACCACACTCCTTCCCTTTGGTATCAGTTCTTGCTTTTTGTTTTTATACCATTATTTAAGTCTGGCCTCTTTTCTGCACTATAACTTTTGTAAATATTGACAGGATACAATATTCAAGTAGTAAAGCTTTAATTGTTGTACAGTTAAGAACTGATAAAAGGGAAGGTAAGATCTGGATTTGCTTACCAAGCTAAGATCATGGCATCTAGTCCCAACACTTCATGGCAAATAGAAGGAGAAAAAGTTGAGACCATGACAGATTTTTTTTTCTTAGTCTCCAAAGTCACTGCAGATGGTGACTGCAGCCATGAAATTGAAAGATGCTGGCTCCTTGGAAGAAAAGCTAGGACAAATTCAGACAGCTTATCAAAAAGCAGAGGCATCATTTTGCTGACAAAGGTCTGTATAGTCAAAGCTCTGATTTTTCCAGTAGTCATGTATGAATGTGAGAGTTGGACTATAAAGAAGCCTGAGCACTGTATATATTACTTGTGCAAAGTTTAACAGGATAATTTACTCATTTCTATGTGGGGAAAATAAAGCTCAAATAAGCATTTCTTCACATTGGCTGGATCGGTAGTCCTCCTCTCTCTTCCATTTAGCAGAACTTCTCTTTCTTTGTGGAACTGCTCCTCCCTAACTTGACATGATCTCCACGGGCCTGTCCATTCCAGTTCTCTCCTAGTTCTTTGTTATACCTGATAGATGAGAATCAGAGCACAGTTTTATATAATTCTAAAGCCTGTACTCTTTCTTCTGTAGAACCTGGGCCACTGCAATATTCATAGACACTTGAAAGAAATCATTTTTCTTAAACTTTAGAGTTAACAGAGTTAATTTCACAGCAGAACTAAAAGTTGCACTGTGGACTTGCAGAGACGATCATTTGGGGAATATATTAATAAAATGTCTGCTTCTCTGGAAATTGTTTAGCAAGGAGCATGGCTTTTATTGTATCTTAAGATACTTTAAAAGACACATCATAATCTTTTAAGGCCATTAGAAGAGTATTTTAGTGGCTTAAAATTGTTTTTCACATGGTTTGAAGATTTTTCTCACCTATGTAGTTGAGGAAAATCTTTAACTGTTCAAATGGGATAAGACAAAGCTTTTCTTCCTGTAAAATGCTAATAGGGTTTCATATTGGTCCACCTTTTTGGATGGGGGATATTCCCCAGAGGAATCAAACTCCTAAAAAAAAAAAAAATTATAGTCAGATAAGTTCATAAGTTTGGTTTCACAGGATTATTCTAGGTTTTAGAAATAATAGAGGGCATAGAAAACTTCTCAGACATTAAGTTTTAGATGCTTGGCTCAATAAATTATCACAGTGATAACATCTAACATTCATTGAACCCAAGCAATGTGCTAAATATTGTACATACTATTCAGGGCACTTTGAAAAAAAAAATCTCATTTCATTCTCACAATCAACAGCCTACAAATTAGATATTATTATTATATCCATTATCTTCCTTTGAGAAAAAAAAATAGAACAAACCATGATTTGGAGGGGAGTCAGCTAAATGTCAAGAATACTTGTCTCCTAGTTAGCAGAGCCTGGACTCATATCTAGGTTTATCTGACTCTGTAACTCATGTTCTTAACCACTATGCAATGTTCTTATGTATCTATTCAATGGATAAGTATTCTGGGATTTAAAAAATAAAAAAATACAGACCTATATGAACACTATAAAGAATTTATGAAAGTTATTAAGTTAAAAAATGCAGGTACTCACTGAGAATGCATATTCAGACCTTCATTTTCTTTCTTAATTAATATTTGCTAGTATGAATTTATATACACTAACTTCAGCATTGCTATCTTTATGTAATGAATACAGGCAATTTTTACATTTTACATCCCTGATTTTATTATTCTTTTATGAAGTAATTATTTACCATAAACATGAAATACTTTTTTACATTATACGAGTCAATAATTTATTTCCATTTTGGAAAAAAAAAGAAAAAAGTATTTTGTCCATCATTTCTCAACTCAGTCTGTCTACCTTGATATTCATCTTAGATACTTTAATCACTGGGATTTAAAGCATTTACTATTTGTACCCAAACCTTTCCAACAGGAAAGTTTTGCTATGTAGAATCCTAGGTACCTAGTTAACAGAATAACAAAATAGAATTCCTGAAGTGGAAGATTCCAGCTTATAACTTAATCTTAATGCTTCTACTTGGGAAACATCAGCAAGAGCTAAAAATAATTTTTCAAAAATGAGTTAATCAAATATTTTTCAGCCTCCGGAAAGATTCAGGATTCATTCAGCTCTGGCAAATTATTAGCCTTTCTGCTTAATCCCCTGCTGAATTCATATCTTGCTAATCCTGTGCTGTCCCATGAATGATTACAAAGCTCTGACTCACTAATGCTCCAACATTAAAAATAATAATTGTTATCCTTTGAATAAGTACTTTTGAAAAAATTATAAAATAGTCCTCCACATGTTTAAAAGGGAGGAAAAACTATAAAACTAAAATCATTTTAAAATTAAAAAATGCTTTGAATTGGATCACTTTCTCAATCATGAGATAGTTTTGAAGAGTTTCCTGACTTTTCTGTACCTGACATTATAGAGAAGTTCTGAGTTGTTCCTGGCCTCCTTCCGCTAGCTGAAGAAGTACTGGGAAGACCAAACGAGGGTCGGAATAGCGTCCAGATTTAACACTTCCCATTGACAGACAACTAATGGATAGGAAACATGTTTTTTTCATGATATGAGAAAGCTTTCAAACAAGATGTCTAAATGGAATAGGGTCTTGGATTTTACAGTGACACGCCACAGCACCCATCTTCTAGGACTTCAGTCCATTTTCTCCCTGATATTGCAAGTCTGCAGGGATTCTTGCCCCAAATCTTTGAATAACAAAGTAGCTTTTAAAATGCTCTTGAAGTTTTTGGCCTAGTTGTTAAATCTGCTGCCATCCTTTGGTGACAAGTGAAGAGGAGAACAAGGGCGTTTATAGCTCTTTTCTTTTCTTTTTTTCTTTATTTCCACTTTTATTTTTTCTGTTTTTTTAAGTTAATTTATTTATTTTCATTGTATTGAGAGGGTAACAGGCAGGAAGGCCAGGGGTCTCCAAATGGAGGAAAGAGGCTGTAAGTGCCAGACATTTTTATCTCTCTTAAATGGCAAGAAGAAACAAACCAGCGATCTGTTTTTCATTCTCTATACAAATTTAAAAGGAGGTTTCTCTTAACATTCTGTGTTGCCATGACACCTGGTCTCACCTAAAGCTAACCACTCTCAAACTTTGAGTTAACCAATACATGCCTTTTTCGTATGGAAATGTGGTCTTAAGCTATGTTAATGAACCCCAGACTCAATCTTCAAGTTGGTTCCGCTAAACGGCCTAACTTACTTCCTCAGGTATTGTTCTCCTAATCTATGTAAACGGAACTATTTGTTGATATTCTGCCCTTCTAAAAAGATTCAAGTCAATCGTTTTATGGCCTGGGATGAATTATCTGATGCCATTCTAAATTTTATGACATTCCTTTCATTTCATTAACAGACTGTGAGTGACTATATAACATACAGCTAAAGACTAGGAGGGGGGTACTCTTTTGCCCCCTTCTGATGCCTATGTCAGAAGCTTTCCCTATCTCCTTTATACTTTAATAAAACTTTATTACACAAAAGCTCTGAGCGATCCAGCCTCGTCTCTGGCCCCGGATTGAATTCGTCTCCTCCGGAGGCCAAGAATCCCGCGTCTTATCGTTCAGCAACAACCTTTCAGTATCATAGCTCTTAAAGTTCAAATCCTATTATATTTATAATGGGGCTGAAAAATCCTCTCTGGTTTTTCTTTAACCCCAGTGCAATTTCCCAGTACCAATGTACATAATACATATAATACATATATTTTCTTTTTTTTTTTTTAATTGGAGGAAATTGCTTTAAAATGTTGCATTGGTTTCTGCCATATAACAGTGTGAATCAGCCATAATTATATAAAAATCCTCTTCCTCTTGAGCCTCCCTCTTCTCCGTGCCCCCCCCCGCCCCACCCCTCCAGATTATCATAGAGTGCCAGGTTGTACTTTCTGAGTTATATAACAACTTCCCTCCAGCTCTCTATTATATTTTACACATGATAGTGTATATACATTAATGCTACTTTCTCCATTGGTCCTGCTCTCTCCTTCCCCCACAGTGCCCAGAAGTCCATTCTCTACAGCTGCATTCCCATTCCTTCCTTGAAAAATCGGTTCATCAGCATATCACTTGTTTTACAGAAATATAAGTGCTCCACCAGAAAAACCAACAGAATGAAGCTTATTTTACTTTGAGATTCATGGTCAAATTTGAGATATGTTGATGTAAGAAAAGGAATGTACAACAGACTGCGTCAACAAGTTCTGCTGAGAAGAAAGTGAGAATAGATGTGAAAATCAAGAGATTACAGCTTTCAAACCTGAAGAGTTTGTAAGCACTCTCTCCACTTTGTGATTTCCTGTCCCTCATAGTTCTTCCCAATGCTTGAATTTCCTACCATAGATACTTCTTTACTATCTAGAAATTTGCTAACCTCACTTGTGCATCACTGGGAAAATAGTTCCATTGTGTCAAAGGTGTTTGTAACAGAACTAGAACATAATCAAATTCCTGAATGTCATATCTGAAAAGGAACTTTGTTGCTTACCAAATTTTAGAGATGTCAAAACCTGTAAATACAGCTATTTCTCTCAATCTTTGATAAATTCAGGACTGAAACAGACATCTCCCTAATCTTCAACCCCACTACCCTCTGTTTTATCTCCTCCTTGTCCAGCTGATACATAACATGATAATAGTCAATGTAATGATACATATTATATATATCAGCTTATCAATTTGGAAATCCTAACTACTTGCAGATGGCACCCAATAAAGTCCACTCTTTGTGCAGAGTTAGGTTGAAGGAAGAGCAACTCAGTAGATAACTATGGCTGAAATGATTCTAATGTTTACCTGCTCTTTGGAGAAAATGGAAAAAAGTTGATAACGGTGGGATATGGGTTGGTGGTGGTAATGGGCAGGGAAAGAGGGGAAAGACATTTTTAAGCAGTGGCTCTCCATTGTGGAAAATCTGCCCCCTCAGCAAATATTTGGCAGTGATTATAAACAATATTGTTGTTATGAATGGAGGGCTGCTACTGGCATGCTTCTGAGTATCCTTACAATGCATATGATAGGCCCCCAAAGAAAAGGATCATCAGTCCAAAATGTTAACAATGCCAAATTTAATGAACCCTGTTTTTAAGTATATTTTTACTTATTTGTTTTTAAATGCATTCATAGATGGGGAAACAGTGGAAACAGTGGCAGACTTTATTTTTTGGGGCTCCAAAATCACTGCAGATGGTGACTGCAGTCATGAAATTAAAAGACGCTTGTTCCTTGGAAGAAAAGTTATAACCAACCTAGAGAACATATTAAAAAGCAGAGATATTACTTTGCCAACAAATGTCTGTCTAGTCAAGGCTATGGTTTTTCTAGTAGTCATGTATGGATGTGAGAGTTGGGCTATAAAGAAAGCTGAGTGCTGAAGAATTGATGCTTCTGAAGTGTGGTGTTGGAAAAGACTCTTGAGAGTCCCTTGGACTGCAAGGAGATCCAACCAGTCCATCCTAAAGGGGATCAGTCCTGAATATTCATTGGAAGGACTGATGCTGAAGCTGAAACTCCAATCCTTTGGCTACCTGAGGCGAAGAACTGACTCATTGGAAAAGACCCTGATGCTGGGAAACATTGAATGTGGGAAGAGAAGTGGATGACAGAGGATGAGGTGGTTGAATGGCCTCACCGACTCAATGGACATGAGTTTGAGTAAGCTCCGGGAGTTGGTGATGGACAGGGAGACCTGGTGTGCTGTAATCCATGGGGTCGCAAAGAGTCAGACACAACTGAGTGACTGAACTGAACTGACTGATTTTATGAAAAATGTTCATGATCTGCTGGTTTCACAAAATCCAAGACTCTCACAGAAGTGTCTCTGCTCCTCCAGCGTCTGCTTTACTTTCTGATCTTTCAGGCTGGTTTGATCTCCTGGAACAGGCACTAATTCTGCTCTGAGGTTTGGAGTCTTTCAGCCAGCGGCAAAAGCAGAGGGAGACCATACCTGGAGGTAAAATGAAGTTGAAGGAAGATGTGGCATCAAAGCATAGAATGAGGAGAAGAGTTGAGTGTGCTTTAGGGCTGTGGGCAAAGAGCTCCAGGAAATGGGGAGTTTAAAGCTGTAGAGGAAACAGGGGGAACTGCATTCATTTTCTGTTGGTGCAATAATGCTGGGCGATGAAAAACCACATGATTTTAATGGCACAGAAAAGAATCATCCAGGTAGCCTTGTGCAGTTAAGCTCTTGTAGGCGGGGCTTGCTCCTAATAGTGAAGTCTGGTGGGGCAAGCTCCAATAATGTTGGCTGGGCTCACTCCATGTCTAGGGGTCAACTGGCTGCCAGCTGGTCACCAAGACCTTGCCTCGTTGACTGGGCAACTCAATCCAACTTCTCATGGCTCAACTTCGGGGCCGCATATGACCTCATATGGCCATAGCAGAGGCAGCTGCAGCGAAAAACCAGTCACTGCAGCTGCCACCTGCGTCACATTTGCGGTCATCCCACGGGCAGAGCAAGTCCAGGCCCGGGGTGGGGGGCTGTACACTGCTGAGTTACATGGCCAAAGAGATGATGTGGAGGAAGGGGGGTTTGCAGAGATGACTGCAATCATTAGAAGATGCCCGCAGAAAAGCAAGAGCCACCTGCACAGGATGGGAGGGGGTGGCTGAGCTTTAACACGTGGGAGGCTTGACTCCCCTGAAGTCCATCTCTGGGACTCAGAGACAGAAGGTCAGTGCCTGTGTCTCATCCCGAGTGTCGCTGAGTGCCCTTGGTCAGGGTTTGTTGACCATATGTGCTGTCAGTTTTCTGTGTTTGGATGTTCCACGTTCTCTCTCTTCTCTCTCTCTCTCTTTTTTCTTTGACATGTATACACTACTGTGTATAAAACAGATAACTAATGAGAACCTATGGAATAGCACGGGGACCTCTACTCAATGCTCTGTGATGACCTAAACAGTAAGAAACTCCAAAGAAGAGGAGATAGATGTGTACGTGTAGCTGACTCACTTTCCTATGCAGCAGAAGCTAACACAACATTGGAAAGCTACTATAGTCCAAAACAAATTCTTCAAAAAATAAGTTACAGAGATTAGTGTAGGTGGGCCTGACCTAATCAGGTGAACCCTTAAAAGAAGTCACAGAGATTCAAGCAGAAGAGACGCTTGCTTACTTTGAAATAGCAAATAGCCATGAGAGAGCTTCCCATGGCAAGGACCTGAGGCCAACCAGCCTGCCTCTGGGACCTAAGAGCAGTCCCTGTAATAACCCAAAAGAAAATGTGGACTTCAGACTTATGTCTACAGGAAACTGAAACCCACCAACAACCAATGAACTTGGAAGAGGACCCCAGCCATCAGATGAGATCACAGTAGTTCTCAACACCTTGATTTCAGCTGCTGAGACCCTGATCCATACCCAGACGTCTGAGCCTCAGCAACTGTAAGATAATGGATTTGTGTTCCCCTAAGCATAATACGTGAACTGTGAACTTCAGATGTTCAAGCTGGTTTTAGAAAAGGCAGAGGAACCAGAGATCAAATTGCTAATATCCGCTGGATCATCGAAAAAGCAAGAGAGTTCCAGAAAAGCATCTATTTCTGCCTTATTGACTATGCCAAAGCCTTCGACTGTGTGGATCACGATACACTGTGGAAAATTCTGAAAGAGATGGGAATACCAGACCACCTGACCTGCCTCTTGAGAAACCTGTATGCAGGTCAGGAAGCAACAGTTAGAACTGGACATGGCACAACAGCCTGGTTCCAAATAGGAAAAGGAGTACGTCAAGGCTGTATATTGTCACCCTGCTCATTTAACTTATATGCAGAGTACATCATGTGAAATGCTGGGCTAGAGGAAGCACAAGCTGGAATCAAGATTGCTGGGAGAAATATCAATAACCTCAGATATGCAGATGACACCACCCTAATGGTAGAAAGTGAAGAGGAACTAAAGAGGCTCTTGATGAAAGCGAAAGAAGAGAGTGAAAAAGTTGTCTTAAAGCTCAACATTCAGAAAACTAAGATCATGGCATCTGGTCCCATCACCTCATGGGAAATAGATGGGGAGACAGTGGAAACAGTGTCACACTTTATTTTGGGGGGCTCCAAAATCACTGCAGATGATGACTGCAGCCATGAAATTAAAAGATGCTTACTCCTTGGAAGGAAAGTTATGACCAACCTAGATAGCATATTAAAAAGCAGAGACATTACTTTAGCCAACAAAGGTCATCTGCGATCTGGTCGAAGGCTATGGTTTTTCCAGTGGTCATGTATGGATATGAGAGCTGGACTATAAAGAAAGTTGAGTGCCAAAGAATTGATGCTTTTGAACTGAGGTGTTGGAGAAGACTCTTGAGAGTCCCTTGGACTGCAAGGAGATCCAACCAGTCCATCCTAAAGGAGATCAGTCCTGGGTGTTCATTGGAAGGACTGATGCTGAAGCTGAAACTCCAGTACTTTGGCCACCTGATGCGAAGAGCTGACTCATTGGAAAAGACCCTGATGCTGGGAGGGATTGGGGTCAGGAGGAGAAGGGGACGACAGAGAATGAGATGGCTGGATGGCATCACTGACTCGATGGACATGGGTTTGCATGGACTCCGGAAGTTTGTGATGGACAGGGAGGCCTGGTGTGTTGCGATTCACGGGGTCGCGAAGAGTCAGACATGACTGAACGACTGAACTGAAATGAACTGAAGCATATTTTAAAACACCTTTCAGCTTCATCCATCTCATTAGGACTGGTTCAAATGAATTCTTTTTAATGGCTGAGTAATATTCCATGGTGTATGTGTACCACAGCTTCATTATCCATTCGTCTGCTGATGGGCATCTAGGTTGCTTCCATGTCCTGGCTATTATAAACAGTGCTGCGATGAACATTGGGGTGCACGTGTCTCTTTCAGATCTGGTTTCCTCAGTGTGTATGCCAGAAGTGGGATTGCTGGTCATAGGGCAGTTCTTATTTCCAGTTTTTTAAGAAATTCCAACACTGTTTCCATAGCGGGTACTAGTTGGCTATTCCCACAACAGCGTAAGAGGTTTCCCTTTTTCTTCCACACCCTCTCCAGCATTATTGCTTGTAGACTTACTTGGATAGCAAGCCATTCCTGACTGGCGTTTTGTAATGTACCTCATTGTGGTTTTATTTGCATTTCTCTAATAATGAGTGATGTGAGCATCTTTTCATGTGTTTGAGCATCTGTATGTCTTCTTTGGAGAAATGTCTGTTTAGTTCTTTGGCCCATTTTTTGAATGGGTCATTTATTTTTCTGGAATTGAGCTGCAGGAGTTGCTTGTATATTTTTGATATTAATCCTTTGTCTGTTTCTTCACTTGCTATTATTTTCTCCCAATCTGAGGGCTGTCTTTTCACCTTGCTTATAGTTTCCTTTGTTGTGCAAAAGCTTTTAAGTTTCATTAGGTCCCATTTGTTTATTTTTGCTTTTATTTCCAATATTCTGGGAGGTGGGTCATAGAGGATCCTGCTGTGATTTGTGTCAGAGAGTGTTTTGCCTATGTTCTCCTCTAGAGTTTTATAGTTTCTGGTCTTACATTTAGTTCTTTAATCGATTTTGAGTTTATTTTGTGTATGGTGTTTAGAAATCTTCTAGTTTCATTCTTCTACAGTGTTACCAGTTTCCAGCACCACTTGTTAAAAGAGGTTGTCTTTTTTCCATTGTATATCCTTGCCTCTTGTCAAGATAAGGTGTCCATAGGTTCGTGGATATCTCTGGGCTTTCTATTCTTCCATTGATCTATATTCTGTCTATGTGGCCAGTACCATACTGTCCTTCATACAGAGTGAGTAAGCCAGAATATAAAAACATTACAGGCATACTAACACATATATATGAATTTAGAAAGGTGATAAGGATAACCCTATATGCAAAACAGAAAAAGAGACACAGAAATACAGAACAGACTTTTGAACTCTGTGGGAGAAGGTGAGGGTGGGATATTTCAAAAGAACAGCATATATACTATCTATGGTGAAACAGATCACCAGCCCAGGTGGGATGCATGAGACAAGTGCTCCGGCCTGGTGCACTGGGAAGACCCAGAGGAATCGAGTGGAGAGGGAGGTGGGAGGGGGGGATCGGGATTGGGAATACATGTAAATCCATGGCTGATTCATATCAATGTATGACAAACCCCCTGGGAAAAAAAATAATAATAATAAAAAAAAAAACTATAAAAAATAAAAAATTAAAAAAAAATAAAACACCTGTCTCTCCCTATTTCTCTTCATATCCACCATTGAGCTTCTACAAATTTTCTTTTCTTCACTTTCAATTCCAATCACCAATTCTTTAAACACTAAAAAGGACACTTTTCTCTTATTCTTCTTTCCTTCAGCTTTCTATGTATCTTGATTTGAATCTTTATTGTCACATTCCATTTCTATTATTTCTAATTTCCACATTAGAAAGTCACCCAAACCATGGTACAAAACCAAAATCCTCTTAGAAAGAAAAGATATGATTATCTTCAGTAGGTAAAAGGGAGGGGAGGGAAAGTTGTGAAAGTTTACACACTCATCAGATTTATCACTTTATTATGTCAGTAAGTTTATAGCCTCATGCACATCTTAAAAAACCAGACCAAAATGGGAATCTCGTGTTTTCATATCTCACCTCCTAAACATGGCATGAAAATTACACATTTATTCCAGAATTTCCAAGCATATAGAAGAAAGGAGTTTTCTTTATGTATATGACAGAAATTAGAAAGTGAAAAGAAAGCAAGTGAGGGAGGCAAGATCTTGGGCATTTCACACTACACATAAAATGAGATGTCCAAGACTGTGAATGCATTGACTTCTGGGTTTCTGAGAAAACTTTTCACTGAGTTAGTGCCACTCCTAGCCCCACATGGATTAGGATCAAAAGTTATCATCATTAGGAACAATTAAGTCCTTGATCCTATTGTCATGTTAACATGAAAACAGATAAAGATTGAAAATTTAAAAATATATATAATATTTATTTGTATGGCTTTGCCAGGTTTGGTTGCAGCATGCGCTGTCTTTAGTTGCGGCATGTGACTTCCTAGTTGGGGCATGTGGGATCTAGTTCCTTGACCAGGGATCAAACCCAAGGCCCTTGCATTGAAAGCATGGATTCTTAGCCACTGGATCACCAGGAAAATCCCAAGAATGAAACTTTATAGATTGTTGCAAATGGATAATTGAAGGGAGAAATAAAACTTTATTTCTAAAAGATAAGTATGAGTTCTTTGCTGTTACCAGTTGCAATACAAAAACCTATGAAACAAAGACCTTGAAATATTTATGAATCATATGAGCCTACCATTAGATGAGCATTTCATCTGGCCATTTTAATATTCAGTGGAAAATTTACTATAGAAAGCTTAGCTTAGTTGATCCAGTAAAATGAATCGAGGAGAAGGATATGAATGAGTTCACTTTTTAAACTTGCTAACCTTTTGATATATGAAAGATTCCAAAGTATACATTTATATTATACTGATATAAGTCTAGATGTCAGGGTTTCTCTTTTTTTCTCTTATACTCTTAATGAAATTTTGAAATCAGTCATTCTTGAATAAATTATGGATTATTGAAATGTGAGTACATAAGGACAGAAATTTATTTTTGAAAAGCCCTGAATAAACAAATATTAGATTGTAGTGGATTATTTAATAAACCATTACTCATTTAATTGATTACTTTGCAGACCTTAAAAAAAAATCACATTTTTTGAAGTGTTTTAAATAACATGGGAAAAAGCAGCATACCAAAATTATCTGATTATAATTTTATTAGAAACAAATATTTATATTTTTAGAAAGAAAACTTTTATAAAAATTCTAAAATAGTGATTTGACAGTTATTTGTATGATCATGAATAATTTTCACTTTTTCTTTATATCTATATTTCCAAAGTTTTTCTGCAGCAAAATGACCTTACTGCTAAATAAGGGGGGGAAATGAATGAAATTTTTAAATGGGTCCTATGGAGAAATTTTTCTTTTTCTTTAATGCATTGCTGAAAGCATATCCATATCAATTCCAGCCACTCTATCTTGGAAAACAGGGAGGAAAATGCATCTGTAATAAATGAAGGCAGCAAACAACGAAATGTGGCCAAATCCATAAATCCTCTTGCTTAGCAAAGCAATTTTTGTGGCTGCAAGAGTCGAAATCAATTACTGTAGACTTTCCTATTGCAATGTCGGCAGAGTCTCACCTTCTGGAGTTGGAACTTGGGAACAAGTCACTTGCACTGGGCAGAGGGTGTCAGAAGAAAAGACCCATTTGATCAGAAATGGCTTCACTTCACGAATTGTTATGCTATCATCCTATGCTTGAAGATAAGCGGTTTAGGTGGGGCCATGCTTCAGAGGTCTCCTGAAACACTGCTGTCTAATTAGCGTGGCTCTCAAACACTTAAGCTCAGCTCAGTCCTCATTGGGCCTATAGAAAAGGAAGGAATGTTTTTTTCTACCGTCAGCATTCTGATAGTTTCTCTAGTCCTATGCTATATACCCTGTTACAAATGGGAATTTATTTTTGACTCAGAAAGCTCAATGGGTTGGAATTTGGCCAAGGTGATGATAACTCCCAAAGAGTCAAGAACAGCACAGCTTCCTAACGCTCAGGATCCAAAGACAAATCATCTCTGGTGGTTTACTTCTGCTGAACTTTATTTTCATGGCTATTGCAAAGCAGTGTACACAGCTTGTCATCAAGGTCTTAGCAAAATCTTTTTGTTGTAAAGGTCATCTGGGTATTTGAATTTTAAGAAATGTTCCTTCTAATAGTGGCTGTCTTTCTTTGAACCTAGGAAAACACTTAGGTTAGGAAGAGCCAGCAAATAACTGCTTATAATGAAGCAACCTACACAGGTGACAAAGACAATAATGGAGAGGTCTTGTCTAACCTACAAACTCTTACAATTTATGGCCTACTAGAAATCTCTACTTGAATGCTTCATAGACAAGTCAAATTAACAGGCTAAGCATTGAAATCTTTTTTTTTTTTCCATTTAAAAAAATACATATATTATTGTGGTAAGAACACCTAACATGAGATCTACTCTCTTAACAAAAATTTAAGCTCACAATGCAGTATTGTTAACTAGAGGCACACTGCTGTACAGATCTCTAGAACTTACTCATCTTGCATAACTGAACTTCTATGCACACTGATTAGCAATTCCCCACTGAACTTTTGATCCCTTATCCTGGTATTTTACCCATTCCAGTGAAAGTTCTTTATTACCACTCAAGCGAGAGACTTTGAAATTCTTGACAACTTCCCTTTTGCAGGCACCTACAATCTACATCTCATTTATCAGCAAGGCTTTTATTTTTTCTTGGTTTTCTATTTTATTTTACAATTTTTTGTGTTGTTGTTAGAATAAATTTTTTTCAATGTTGTGTTTATTTCTGCTCTACAACACAGTGAACCAGCTTTATTTACATATATCCCCTCCCTCTTGAACCTCCCTCCCACCCCAACCCCATCCCACCCCTCTAGGTCATCACGGAGCACTGAGATAAGCTTCCTGTGCTTTATAGCAGATTCCCACCTGTTCAGTAGCTAAGTCATGTTTGACTCTGCAACTGCAGCATGCCAGGATCCCCTGTCCTCCACTATCTCCCAGAGTTTGCTTAAATTCATGTCCATTGAGTAAGTGATGCTATCAAACCAAACTCTGCAGCCCCCTCCTCCTTTTGCCTTCAGTCTTTCCCAGCATCAGGTATCTTTCCCAATGAGTCAGCTCTTTGCACAAAGTATTGGAACTTCAGCATCAGTCCTTCCAATGAATATTCAAGGTTGATTTCCTTTTGACTAGTTTAATCTCCTTACTGTCCCAGTGACTGAAGCATCTTCTCCAGTACCACAATTCAACAACATCAGTTCTTTGGCACTCAGCCTCCTTTATGGTCCAGCTTTCACATCTGTACATGGCTACTGAAAAAGTCATAGCTTTGACTCTCTATTTTACACACGATAGTGTAGCTGTGTCAATGCTAATCTCCCAATTCATCCCACCCTCCCAAGCCCACTCTCTACATCTGTTTCTCTGTTCCCTCCCTGGAAATAGGTTCGTCGGTATCATTTGTCTAGATTCCACATATACTCTCTTTCTGACTTAGCTTCGCTCTGTATGACAGATTCTAGGTCCAACCACATCTCTACAAATGATCCAATTTCATTCCTTTTTTTGACTGAGTATCAGCAAGACTCTGAGTCTGCCACCAGAACAGAGCTAGAGGCTGTCTACTGTTCTCCATCTACACTTTCATCCTCTAGGTTCATGCCACCATGCATGCTTGCTAAATCGCTTCAGTTGTGTTTGAATCTTAGCTGCCCTATGGATTATAGCTCACCAGCCTCCTCTGTCCATGGGATTCTCCAGGCAAGAATACTGGAGTTGGTTGCCATGCCCTCCTCCTCCTGATTGAACCAGGGATTGAACCTGAGTCTCTTACATCTCCTGCACTGGCACGCAGGTTCTTTGCCACTAGCACTTCCTGTCACTGTAGTAGCCTCTTTAGCTATATTGTTGGTCATGCATTCTCTGTCCATTCTGATCATTTCCCGTATAGCAGTCAAAATGCTTCTTATAAATCACGATTTACATATTCAATCACTCCCTTGGCCACAGTCTATCAATGTCTCCTCATTGCTTGTAGATTAAAACCAGATTCTTTGCTGTATGGCCCACTGCATCTTGATCTTTACTTCCTTTTAAAATTCCCCCATTGCCACCCTGGCAGTCACCTTCAAACACAGCAATGTTTTTCCAGCTTTAAAGGCTCCTCTTCATGCAAATTTATGCACTAAGTTTTTCCTGGCTAAACATTTTCCTGTACTTGAGATCACATCCAAGATGTTACTTTCTAGACACAGCCGCTACTAAGAGACTACTTCTCCAAGTTGCAGATTGGAGGGCAAACTTGGCATGGAGCTTTAGAGGAGGTTCCGTTTAGACTTGCGTGAGCAAAATCAGGGGCTGAAAACACAGACAGGAAGCCTCTCTGGAATCCCTGCGTTAGCTAATCCAGTTTCCAACACTCCAACACCAGAGGTAGGGCTTTGTTAAGTGCTTGGACTCATTACCCTACCAGGATAGTTCAAATGTGACTTCTCTTGGTGTTCATAATGATTTATAGCTCTTTTATTCCATAAATCAAATTTGGTGGCTTAACAGAAGTATAAACTCTGGATACAAAGAGTGGTTTATTTTTATAGGGTTCTTATTTTTCAAAAGTGGAGTGAGTATTGTTTTAATGGCTCAGCTACTACATTTAAGGACAGGAATAAATATAGATTGCGCTTTAGCACCTGCTGAAATTCAAGCCTTGATGTTATCTAATATTTGATTCACTGTCGTAAGTCACACACATTGAAGAAGCTCTGAGTTATACAATCTGCAGAGACTCAGGCAGGCAATGCCTATAGACACAAACATATTTTTATGGTGTGTTTCCCTTCTGTATTATTTCAACTCCTACACTACTTACATATTTATAGAAGCCTCTGGTGATTCTTAATGATGTTGTTCAGTTTAGTTTCTTAATAATTTCCTTGGTTTTATGCTAACATTCCTGCTGTTGATTGTTGTCCTATTTTAATTATGTCTTATTCTAAGCAACACTTCTGGGAGTGGGCTAAAGTTTTCACTGCAGTATATTATGGGTGAAAATAATTTTAAAAATTTCATTTGTGTGAAATGTTTACCATCTGCCCTTTGGCAAGGGTAGGTGGATAGGGCCTTATCAATACTGAAAAGTTACATTTCTTAGATATAGGGGTTTATGGCCAACTGTAGTAAGTTAGCAAGTAAAAAGGATGATGGGGATGGTGGTGGTTTTGTCACAAATTTGTGTCCGACTCTTGCAACCCCATGGACTGTAGCCTGCCAGGCTCCTCTGTCCATGGGATTTCCCAGGCAAGAATATGGGAGTGGGTTGCCATTTACCTCTCTAGGGGCACTTCCCACCCAGGGATCAAATGCCCAGTGTCCTACACTACAGGTGGTTTCTTTACTGACTGAGCCACCATGGAAACCCTAAAAAGAGGGTAGCTAACTAGATGGGAGACAAATTGCATGCAGAGGCTTAGTTAGGTGCTTGATGTTCATTGTTTCATTTAGTTCTCCCCACAGCCCTGTGAAGTCCATGTTGTTAATGTGTCCATTGGACACACATGGAAACAGAAGCCTAGGGAATCTCAGTATTGTGCCCAAAGACGTGCATAGCTAAGCAATGGTAAGAAAGGAGGCTGCCTCTGACCCCACAATTCATGCTTTTAACTGCTCTGTGATGCTTTTTGTCAAGTTAAAGGAAATTTTAATCCAAAATAAAAGTAGGAAGAGAGAAATACACCTGTTATTCCAATCTCTGTCTCTTTTTGCTGATAACCACCAGGGATTTAAAAAAAGAAATTTAGTGTTTAGGGATTAAACATTTAAGTAGAGAAAATGTTGCAACATTCAAGACTAAAGAGAAATCAAATCATTCTTACTCAAATCTGGATGAATGTTATGTTCAAAAGAGCATAACTTTGAAATCACAGAGTACTGATTTTGAATGCTGTGTTCAGCATTACTACTTTTGATGACACGGGCCGTCTACTTAGACTCTTTGGATTGCAATTCTTACCTCTGTAGGTGGAAACAATAATGATAATTAGATAGAAAGATAAATATATAATAGGTAGAGCAGTTCAGTTCAGTTCAGCCACGCAGTCGTTTCTGACTCTTTGCGACACCATGGACAGCAGCGCGCCAGGCCTCCCTGAAAGATAGCACCAAATGCAGTACACACAGATGATGCCTCCCAGGGTCATATATTTGCCTAATCAATATTAGTCTCCCCTATTCTCTATTTCTGCTTTTATCTGTAAAGCAATAAACAAATAATTCCATAGTTTTTTCTTTCTTAGACATCACCTAGGACTAGTGTAGCAGGTAGTAGAGGTGATGGAATTCCAGGTGAGCTATTTCAAATCCTAAAAGATGATGCTGTGAAAGAACTGCACTCAATATGCCAGAAAATTTGGAAAACTCAGCAGTGGCCACAGGACTGGAAAAAATGTCAGTTTTCATTCCAATCCCAAAGAAAGGCAATGCCAGAGAATGTTCAAACTACCACACAATAACACACTTCTCACATGCTAGCAAAGTAATGCTGAAAATTCTCCAAGCTAGGCATCAACAGTTCATGAACCATGAACTTTCAGATGTTCAAACTGGGTTTAAAAAAGGCAGAGGAATCAGAGATCAAATTGCCAAGATCCGTGGGATCATCAAAAAAGTAAGAGAGTTCCAGAAAAACATCTATTTCTGCTTTATTGACTATGCCAAAGCCTTTGACTGTGTGGATCATGACAAACTGTGGAAAATTCTTCAAGAGATAGGAATATCAGACCACCCGACCTGCCTCTTGAGATATCTGTATGCAAGTCAGGAAGCAACAGTTAGAACTGGACATGGAACAACAGACTGGTTCCAAATCGGGAAAGGAGTACGTCAAGGCTATATATGGTCACCCTGCTTATTTAACACATATGCAGAGTTCCTCATGAGACATGCTGGGCTGAATGAAGCACAGCCTGGAATAAATATGTCCAGGAGAAATATTAATAACCTCAGATATGTAGATGACACCACCCTAATGGCAGAAAGTGAAGAGGAACTAAAGAGCCTCTTGATGAAAGTGAAAAACGACAGTGAAAAAGTTGGCTTAAAACTCAACATTCAGAAAACTAAGATCATGGCATCCAGTCCCATCACTTCACAGCAAATAGATGGGAAACAGTGGAAACAGTGACAGACTTTATTTTGGGGGGCTCCAAAATCACTGCAGATGGTGACTGCAGCCATGAAATTAAAAGACACTTGCTCCTTGGAAGAAGAGTTACGACCAACCTAGACAGCATATTAAAAAGCAGAGACATTACTCTGCCAACCAAGGTCCATCTAGTCAAAGCTATGGTTTTTCCAGTAGTCATGTATGGATGTGAGAGTTGGACTATAAAGAAAGCTGAGTGCCGAAGAATTGATTCTTTTGAACTGTGGTGTTGGAGAAGACTCTTGAGAGTCCTTTGGACTGCAAGAAGATCCAACCAGTCCATCCTAAAGGAGATCAGTCCTGAATATTCATTGGAAGGACTGATGCTGAAGCTGAAACTCCAATATTTTGGCCACCTGATGAGTAGAACTGACTCGTTGGAAAAGACCCTGGTGTTGGGAAAGATTAAAGGCGGGAGGAGAAGGGGATGACAGAGGATGAGATGGTTGGATGGCATCGCTGACTCAATGGACTTGAGTTTAAGTAAACTCCGGGGGTTGTTGATGGACAGGGAGGCCTGGCATGCTGCAGTCTATGGGGTCGCAAAGAGTTGGACACAACTGAGTGGCTGAACTGAACTGATATTGTTCTTAATTGAATCTCTTAAAAAGTTATAAACTTTTCACATGCGTATTTGTTTCTCCTCCTTACCTATAAATTCCTTGAAGAGATCAGTTTTTCCCAGTTTTTCTGTCTATGCCTTAACATCTAGCACGCAATCTGACAAATAGTCGGCACCCAATATAGTGTATTTTATTGGTCATCATCTTCGTATTTTTATGAAACTCTTCCTGATTAGGAAAATAACTTCATAGTTTGAAGTAATTTTTTCTTGTCTTTGTGCAGAATTCTACTGGGTTAAAAATAGAGACTTGGAAATAAATGCCGAAGTTCTTAGAAGTGGGATTTAGAAGGCTCCATCTCTAGACCTGATCATGCTGTGATCAATTCAATTTGGAATCACCCAACTAATCTGCAAAGCACAGTGGTCTAGAGCATAGAATCTAAATATCAATTTCTTCCCCTGTTATGAATGGATGATCAAATAGTGTTATCTTGAGGAAGTAAGATATCTTGAAAAGCAAGATAATCTCTGCAGAGTGCTTGATAGATGTCAACTATATCTTACCTTTTGTGTGTATGTGTGCTTACCTTCCTCTTTCAGCCTCTATTTCTTCCATTAAAGGGCATATATTGACCTAAATGTTGCTCTAGACATCTCTTGAGGTAGTGCTTTTCTAACCACTTTAACACACAAAGAAGGCCTTAAAAATATGCTCTATAAGGAAGTAAAGCATAGAGATGGGCATGTTCATATCAACCTAGCGTGGAGTTGTATAACCTGAACGTGAAACAGTATAATCGGGAACATGACATTGAATAGGCTTCCAAAGCTATAGCCAATGTCTGGAACATGCCAAGATGAGATGAGGAAGGAGATGAGTAGACATGGAGAGAAATTTGAGGGGAAAAAAAAAATTATTGCCCAGAGGTTTGTATTCATGCAAAGTTTTAATCCTTTGGTTATCAACATCACAGAGGGATTCAGGTAAACATGCCACATTCTATAGGGGTATTTGCTTTTTTACATGAACAGTTTTTTAATGATGTCACAGAGAAATGTTAACTAATTTCATTTTTAATTAGTTTCCAGGTATAGAAGAATTAAAAGTGATTATATTTAGAACTTATTTAATTAAAATGGATAAACTATATTTCAAGTGCATAATATAGATAATCTCACTAGGTTCTACTCCTGGCTATCCTACGGATTTAATTAATAGGAAGAGTTGCAGCATATTAATGAGAAGAAAATAGAAACCATTGCCATCTCCCTTTATTGTGATTGCAAGCCATTCTAGGTTCTGGATAAGTGGATAGTTGATATTGAAGGCAGGAAATGTTTATTATTCCATGCAGTGTGCTGCAGTGACATTTCTTATCATTTCAGCATAACTGTGCCAGAGGGTCTGTAAATAGTATTTGCCAAAGGCAATTTCACACATTCATAGTATTCTTTGATGTCTGGACTGGACCCAACTGACAGAGCCCCCAAGGCTATCTTTCCGCTTCTCCTGCAGGCTGATAAACCAGTGTGAGGGTTTACAGAGAAACAAAACAAACTTAAGGAATTTCATTTAGTAACTTCTGAATTAAATACACCTTAAGGAAGCAAAACCTAGCAGATAGAGGCCATTTAATAAGTATTTACTGAGCGAAGGGGAAGGCAACTCAACATCAAAGAGATGGACAATAATCTCAAGAGGGAAATTTTAGCATTAGGAAATGTTCTGGGCAATTGTGACTTAATGCTCCTTCTGCTTAAAAGAGAAGAGATGGGAAAATACAACCCTCATTCTCAGGAATAAGAAAAAAGAATTAGCGTTTATTGAACTCTTACTCTGCTTAAAGAAGATTTTGTGCATTTACTCATCCAGTTATGGTGGGTGCATGCCTGCTCAGTCGTGTCTGACTCTGTGACCCCCATGGACTATAGCCAGCCAGGCTCCTCTGTCCATGGAACTTTCCAGGCAAGAATATTGGAGTAGGTTGCCATTTCCTTCTCTAGGGGATCTTCCCAACCCAGGGATCAAATCTGTGTCTCTTGCATCTCCTGCATTGGCAGGTGGATTCTTTAATCACTGACACTACCTGGGAAGCACCCAATTATGGTAACAGATCTATAAAGTAGTAAAACTGAGCCACAGACAGATGAACCGAGAACACATAGCTAGTAAGTGGGGGAGCATTAAGAAAAATAAAGCACTCTGAAAACAGAGTCCTATCATTTATCAACATACTGTGTTCTGACCCCAAATTATCCTATCTCACCTCCCCAACCCAGTATCTGTCCATAAATGCACCCTGTACATCTTCTTCCTAAAATATACAACTTTTGAAATTATTATATTTTTGTATTCATGACTTTTACTTGTTTATTTATGTTTATTATTTGTTTCTGTCCAGCAGAATATAAATTTCAAGACAGTATGAATTTTTCTTATTTTCTGCTTTCTCAGTAACACCAGGAATACTTCTTGAAGAAGAGTAGGCAGTCAGTAAATATTTATTAAGTTTGTTAATTGATGGCATAAAAGTTTCAGAAAGTATTTAGAGGCAAGACGAGTGCTCTATCCTTTCTTTTTTTTTTTTAATTTTCTTATTAGTTGGAGGCTAATTACTTCACAACATTTCAGTGGGTTTTGTCATACATTGATATGAATCAGCCATAGATTTACACTTATTCCCCATCCCGATCCCCCCTCCCATCTCCCTCTCCACCCGATTCCTCTGGGTCTTCCCAGTGCACCAGGCCCGAGCACTTGTCTCATGCATCCCACCTGGGCTGGTGATCTGTTTCACCATAGATAGTATACATGCTGTTCTTTTGAAACATCCCACCCTCACCTTCTCCCACAGAGTTCAAAAGTCTGTTCTGTATTTCTGTGTCTCTTTTCTGTTTTGCATATAGGGTTATCGTTACCATCTTTCTAAATTCCATATATATGTGTTAGTATGCTGTAATGTTCTTTATCTTTCTGGCTTACTTCACTCTGTATAAGGGGCTCCAGTTTCATCCATCTCATTAGGACTGTTCAAATGAATTCTTTTTGACGGCTGAGTAATATTCCATGGTGTATATGTACCACAGCTTCCTTATCCATTCATCTGCTGATGGGCATCTAGGTTGCTTCCATGTCCTGGCTATTATAAACAGTGCTGCGATGAACATTGGGGTGCATGTGTCTCTTTCAGATCGGGTTTCCTCAGTGTGTATGCCCAGAAGTGGGATTGCTGGGTCATATGGCAGTTCTATTTCCAGTTTTTTAAGAAATCTCCACACTGTTTTCCATAGCGGCTGTACTAGTTTGCATTCCCACCAACAGTGTAAGAGGGTTCCCTTTTCTCCACACCCTCTCCAGCATTTATTGCTTGTAGACTTTTGGATAGCAGCCATCCTGACTGGCGTGTAATGGTACCTCATTGTGGTTTTGATTTGCATTTCTCTAATAATGAGTGATGTTGAGCATCTTTTCATGTGTTTGTTAGCCATCTGTATGTCTTCTTTGGAGAAATGTCTGTTTAGTTCTTTGGCCCATTTTTTGATTGGGTCATTTATTTTTCTGGAATTGAGCTGCAGGAGTTGCTTGTATATTTTTGAGATTAATCCTTTGTCTGTTTCTTCATTTGCTATTATTTTCTCCCAATCTGAGGGCTGTCTTTTCACCTTACTTATAGTTTCCTTTGTAGTGCAAAAGCTTTTAAGTTTCATTAGGTCCCATTTGTTTAGTTTTGCTTTTATTTCCAATATTCTGGGAGGTGGGTCATAGAGGATCTTGCTGTGATTTATGTCGGAGAGTGTTTTGCCTATGTTCTCCTCTAGGAGTTTTATAGTTTCTGGTCTTACATTTAGATCTTTAATCCATTTTGAGTTTATTTTTGTGTATGGTGTTAGAAAGTCTTCTAGTTTCATTCTTTTACAAGTGGTTGACCAGTTTTCCCAGCACCACTTGTTAAAGAGGTTGTCTTTTTTCCATTGTATATCCTTGCCTCCTTTGTCAAAGATAAGGTGTCCATAGGTTCGTGGATTTATCTCTGGGCTTTCTATTCTGTTCCATTGATCTATATTTCTGTCTTTGTGCCAGTACCATACTGTCTTGATGACTGTGGCTTTGTAGTAGAGTCTGAAGTCAGGCAGGTTGATTCCTCCAGTTCCATTCTTCTTTCTCAAGATTACTTTGGCTATTCGAGGGTTTTTGTATTTCCATACAAATTGTGAAATTCTTTGGTCTAGTTCTGTGAAAAATACCGTTGGTAGCTTGATAGGGATTGCATTGAATCTATAGATTGCTTTGGGTAGAATAGCCATTTTGACAATATTGATTCTTCCAATC